>NC_084562.2:40918254-41010754 GCF_033978685.3 Nerophis lumbriciformis
ATAAATGTACATTATTTCCAGGCTTTCGTGCGATTGTGTGCGAAAATGCACATGCTTAAAAATTCAATATTTGTCAAAATACAGTGTTTTGAAATGCAGTCCATAGAAACACAACGTATAAATGTTCTGTAGAAAAAAAAGGCATATATTCCATATTCGCGGGCCACATAAAACGATATGGTGGGTAAGGATCTGGCCGGCGGGCATTAACTCTTGTGTAATGTTCATATTGTTGTTACTCAGCCAGCGTTTGTGGGTCTGATAGACCCGTTGCATTTTGTGGCTTTTAATGCCTCACAATCAAACACGTTTATGTTAAAATACTGAACAGATGTTTACCTTATCCCAATAAACATCTGTTCAGTATTTTAACATAAAAGTGTTTGACTTAGAGGCATTAAAAGCCACAAAATGCAACGGGTTCATCAGACCCACAAACACTGGCTGAGTAACAACAATATGAACATTACACGGAAAATTTCTCTGCCAGTTGTGCATCCCACAGGGATTCTTCTTTTTGGGTTGCAACATTGTTTGTCAATCCTGTCTGCTCTCATTTTCTCGCACATTTGACCCTCTGATGTTATGTGTATCTACACTCTGTCCTCCTCCTGTATAGGCCTGCTGCGTGTGTGTGTGTGTGTGTGTGTGTGTGTGTGTGTGTGTGTGTGTGTGTGTGTGTGTGTGTGTGTGTGTGTGGGTGTGTGTGTGTGTGTGTGTGGTACACAGAACATCAATTTCCACACTTCTATTAGCCCCGGGTCCAGTGGACCCGGACATCTAATATGTAATAGAAATGTGTAGGGAGGGTGTATGGTGTGTGGTCATTAAATATGTGTTCTGATATATGTTCTACACAGAAAATGAGCCAAAGTCAGTGAGTCTCAGTTTGAAAAATTAATTAATTGTATCATTTTTCTTTTAATAAAAAATTCAAACGGGTCCCACAGACCCGAACACCACACAAGGGTTACATTTGACACCTTAAGTAAAAAATAATATCATACAAACACACGCCCACATCACAAAACATGGCACTCTGCTAACAATAAACCTTACCACCATAACAATGTAAAAGGTTAATATAGTCCGCCCTTCTTTGTTTTCACCCCCTTCTTTATCTACTTTCTGTTGTAATTCAAGCACTAATTACATTCAGGTGTTGTTGCATTTGAAGCGATTGTAATGTTGATCATAGAAGTAATTATTGTTATTCATGATCAATGTTGGTATTTCTATAGCATTTGTATTATTCTATGTGTAGTGCAATCATGTTCATTCTCATTACTGTGTTATTACTCTATACCTCGCTAATTGTTTATTGTGTTTGCTATCATATTTGTACATATCGTATTAGCTGATATAGTTATGTTGTTGTTTTGTTGTCCTTAATGTTACAGTGGCCATAAATATTAGACATACTTGTTGAATAAAACCTCTGCCTTGTTTTTAATGAACACTTAGGCCTTCTACCCTACTGTATTGTAATGTTGGTCATTATGGTGATACTTGGACTGACAAGTTTTTCTGAGGTGGTACTCAGTGAAAAAAGTTTGAGAACCACTGCTTTAGTGGGTTTCTTTTTCGTCTAATAAAATGAATGGGAATGTAGACTTGAAAACGCTTTTATAAAAACGCTGTGGCAGTCTAAGAAGTCAAAAATGTTCATTTTCAGGTCATTTTGACACGCCCGGACAAAACAGAATTCACAAATGACCATATTTGTAACATGTCTAGACACCTGTGAGTAATGTAATTACCTTTCAAAAATGTCAAATGGACCAATTGTTGTATCAAAATTCACCTGGAAGATATAAACATAGAAGTGGAGTGAGTTATATTTATTTATATAGCGCTTTTCTCTTGTGACTCAAAGCACTTTTACATAGTGAAACCCAATATCTAAGTTACATTTAAACCAGTGTGAGTGTCACTGGGACCAGGTGGGTAAAGTGTCTTGCCCAAGGACACAACGGCAGTGACTAGGATGGCCATACTTGCCAACCCTCCCGGATTTTCCGGGAGACTCCCGAAATTCAGCGCCTCTCCCGAAAACCTCCCGGGACAAATTTTCTCCCGAAAATCTCCCGGAATTCAGGCGGAGCTGGAGGGGGCTCCAGCTCCATGCGGAGTGTCAACAGCCTGTTCTCACGTCCACTTTCCCACAATATAAACAGCGTGCCTGCCCAATCACGTTATAACTGTAGAATGATCGAGGGCGAGTTCTTGGTTTCTTATGTGGGTTTATTGTTAGGCAGTTTCATTATCGTCCTCCCAGCGCGGTAACAACACACAACAACAGCAGTCACGTTTTCGTCTACCGTAAAGCAGTTTGTCTGCCGTAAACAGCAATGTTGTGACACTCTTAAACAGGACAATACTGCCATCTACTGTACATGCATATGTGACAATAACATCTGCGGCTTTTAGAGAGTGCAGTGCACAACTGTTATACTATATATATATATATATATATATATATATATATATATATATATATATATATATATATATATATTATATTATATTATTAGATATTATTATATATATATATAAATCTCCTGAGGATTGAGGGAATCCCCCCTCATGAAACAGGCCTGTAGAGATGAAATAGTCTTGTGATTTTTTTTCCCACACATACATATATATATATATATATATATATATATATATATATATATATATATATATATATATATATATATATAATAAAATAAATATATATATATAGCTAGAATTCACTGAAAGTCAAGTACACATACATATATATATATATATATATGAAATACTTGAGTATTTCTTATATATATATATATATATATATATATATATATATATATATATATATATATATATATATATATATATATATATATATATATATATATATATATATATATATATATATATATATATATATATATATATATATATATGATATACTTGACTTGGTGAATTCTAGCTGTAAATATACTCCTCCCCTCTTAACCACGCCCCCCCTCCCCACCCCCCACCTCCCGAAATCGGAGGTCTCAAGGTTGGCAAGTATGAGGATGGCAGAAGCAGGGATCGAACCTGGAACCCTCAAGTTGCTGGCACGGCCAGTCTACCAACCAAGCTATACCGCCCCAGAAGGTGACATGTAAATTTTACTGTATAGGACTATTCTTTCAAGTGTAACCACAAACATTGGACTAACATAAGAACCGGCGCTTCGTTCTTATTAGGGGCTGGACCAGGCAGGTCACACTAGTAAAACATAATTTATTGGTGTGAATCAAGTTTTTCTTGAACAAAGTTCACAAATTAACATATTTATAACATGTCTGAGTAACGTTTGACTCTACATAACACAATTTGGCATCAATAACACACAGGTCTACGGTGATAAAAACGTGTGTGTAACATCTGATCTGAATCACGACATGTCACTCCAAAGTTTACAGCCGACAGAAAGGAAAATCCCCCTCAAAAATGTCAAATGGATTAAATACGTTTGTGAGAAATTCACTTGGAAAATGTCATCACAGGAGGTGTCAAGTAGGGATGATGTTTGATAAGAAATTATTGAGTTCGAGCCTATTATCGAATCCTCTTATCGAACCGATTCCTTATCGATTCTATTATCGAGTCCAGATAGGTTGTTGCAATATTTTGTTTAACAAATCACTTCACATTCTCTACTGCTCGCTACTATAGTATTACCATATCTGAGTTATTGTGCAGAAATGTGGGGAAATAACTACAAATGTGCGCTACATTCGTTAACCGTGTTACAAAAAAGATCAATTAGACTGATACATAATGTTGGATATAGAGAACACACAAACCCTTTATTCATTGAGTCAAAAATATTAAAGTTCGATGATTTGGTAAAATTGCAAACAGCTAAAATGATGTGGAATTAAATGATGGAATGGATTAAGTAAAGAAGTTAAACATTGTACTGATATGATCCAGTTTAAGAGGTTGTTCAAATGAATAGTTCTTACAAAGTACATAGAAGAAGAATTATGAGAAATACTTTCAACCTTATTGAAAATAAGATATTCTTCATCTCTGTATATTAATAATGACTGAATTAATTAATTGCATATTATGAAACTGTCGTATATACTAATTCACAGATATTTTATTATAAAAAGGTCAGTAAATGATGTATATATTTGTCGGATCATGTTTTGTTTAGTTATGTTCTGTTAGTTTTGGACTTCCTTAGTTGTTTTGTGCACTTCGGGGGTTTGTTTTAGTCACCATGGTTACTTATGATTTTCACCTGCCTTGTAGCGCACCTGTTGCTCATCAGAGACTCTATTTAAGCCTGCCTTTTCCGGTCACTCGTCGTGGCTTCATTGTTTGCATTTGCAACAGTTACGTTGGCATTCTGGTTTTCGAGCGCATGATTCCTGTGCTAAAGTTACCTTAGCATCTAGTATTCCTGTGCTAAGTAAGTTTTTGCTTTAGCACGCTTTCCTTTTGTTTCGTTCCTGTCCGTTGTAATGTGTATGATTTATGAGAAATAAATCATCTCCTACCTGCACGCTTTCCTCCGGAGCCGTCAGTTTTGCGTCCCGGGAACGAACCGCAGCACGCTGCACCCCACCGTGACAAATGACTGAGCTACGTGACGTCATTTCTTGTGATGTCCTACGGGGCATTTCCTGTCGGGACGGGATTCGTTCCCAGGGATTCAAATAAAGAACCAACTCTTTTTCTTTACTATAGTGGTCTCGATAACGGGTACCGGTTCTCAAAAAGGGATTCGAGTCCGAGGACTCGGTTCTTTTTTTATCGAACAACCGGGAAAACCGGGTTCGAGCATCATCCCTGGTTAAGAAGCAGATAGCACCAAATCTACTTGTTTCGGTCCAAATTCATTTGTGGAGGGCCATCATCATAAATGAATGTATGTGGGGCAGCACGGTGGAACAGGGGGTTAGTGCATGTGCCTCACAATACGAAGGTCCTGAGTAGTCCTGAGTTCAATCCCGGGCTCGGGATCTTTCTGTGTGGAGTTTGCATGTTCTCCTCGTGACTCCGGCTTCCTCCCACCTCCAAAGACATGCACCTGGGGATAGGTTGATTGGCAACACTAAATTGGCCCTAGTGTGTGAATGTGAGTGTGAATGTTGTCTGTCTATCTGTGTTGGCCCTGTGATGAGGTGGCGACTTGTCCCGGGTGTACCCCGCCTTCCGCCTGAATGCAGCTGAGATAGGCTCCAGCACCCCCCACGGCCCCAAAAGGGACAAGCGGTAGAAAATGGATGAATGGATGGAAACATGTATTAGTATTACCGTATTTTTCGGACTATAAGTCACAGTTTTTTTCATAGATTGGCCGGGGATGCGACTTATACTCAAGAGCGATTTATGTGTGAAATTATTAACACATTACCGTAAAATATCAAATAATATTATTTATCTCATTCACGTAAGAGACTAGACGTATAAGATTTCATGGGATTTAGCGATTAGGAGTGACAGATTGTTTGGTAAACGTATAGCATGTTCTATATGTTATAGTTATTTGAATGACTCTTACCATAATATGTTACGTTAACATACCAGGCACGTTCTCAGTTGGTTATTTATGCGTCATATAACGTACACTTATTCAGCCTGTTGTTCACTATTCTTTATTTATTTTAAATTGCCTTTCAAATGTCTATTCTTGGTGTTGGGTTTTATCAAATAAATTTCCCCCCAAAATGCGACTTATACTCCAGTGAGACTTATATATGTTTTTTCCCTTCTTTATTATGCATTTTCGGCAGGTGCGACTTATACTCCGGTGCGACTTATACTCCGAAAAATACGATAATATAAAACTGTATTCTTGTATTCAGGGTTCAGGACTATAACCACACTCTTTTATCATAGTATTGCACACGTGTACAAAGGAGTTAGAGACAACGCTCGCTGAACTAAGCCTGGGAAATTTCTGCAACTTTCGAGCGGTAGTTTGATCAGCAAGTTTTAGTACAGCATTAAGACTATACAAATTGTCATGTATTTCCAAAGCCTTTGCCGTCCATCAAGATGCTGTTTGTTACACACACACACAATCTAAATGCCACGCAGCGCACCTTTCTTTGCCTCTGTTTGGAATATAATGCCTTTGTTTTGGACGTATTAAAATTTAATTGTGGTTTTCTGTATTTATGAGCCGGCACTTACTTGGTAAGCTTCATTAATTATAAAGGTGGCGGGGGCAGGGTGCATGGGGGGGCAGGGGGGTGAGTCGGGGTCTCCTCGGTGCCATCAGGGCCATCTGTGTGTGTGCGGGAGGGTACAGTTACAAGGGAGTAGAGGTAAGCAAGCCACCAGGGGGTCAAAGGGCAAAGGTCAACACACATTATCAATCGGTGCCTTAAGCTGATTTGACCAACCTAAAGGCCTGGCAACATTTTATGTCCTGACAGCTGTGTGGAAGGAAGACATTTTTGTTAGCCTGTGTTTGCTTCTACACAACAGGATGTTTTCACAACAAAAGCACATATTGTACATTATATATATTATCGAGGCATTAAAACGAAAACTTTGTATGAATGACAACACGAGGAGAGGAGGGATGTTGGGTTCAGGGTTTTATGCTGCTGATTCCGATCATCCATGAGTGGGATCGGCCGATACCAATAATCAATAAAGTACCGGTATTATCTATCTACTGATTGCATGTATTAACTACATTTTTTCAATCCATTTATAGTACCGTATTTTTCAGACTATAAGTCGCAGTTTTTTTTCATAGTTTGTCCGGGGGTGCGACTTATACTCAGGAGCGACTTATGTGTGAAATTATTAACACATTACCGTGAAATATCAAATAATATTATTTATCTCATTCACGTAAGAGACTAGACGTATAAGATTTCATGGGATTTAGCGATTAGGAGTGACAGATTGTTTTTTTAAACGTATAGCATGTTCTATATGTTATAGTTATTTGAATGACTCTTACCATCATATGTTACGTTAACATACCAGGCACGTTCTCAGTTGGTTATTTATGCGTCATATAACATGCACCTGGGGATAGGTTGATTGGCAACACTAAAATTGGCCCTAGTGTGTGAATGTGAGTGTGAATGTTGTCTGTCTATCTGTGTTGGCCCTGCGATGAGTTGGCGACTTGTCCAGGGTGTACCCCGCCTTCCGCCCGATTGTAGCTGAGATAGGCTCCAGCGCCCCCCGCGACCCCGAAGGGAATAAACGGTAGAAAAATGGATGGATAACGTACACTTATTCAGCCTGTTGTTCATTATTCTTTATTTATTTTAAATTACCTTTCAAATGTCTATTCTTGGTGTTGGGTTTTATCAAATAAATGTCCCCAAACAATGCGACTTATACTCCAGTGCGACTTATATATTTTTTTTTTTCCTTCTTTATTATGCATTTTCCGCCGGTGCAACTTATACTCCGGAGCGACTTATACTCCGAAAAATACAGTAAGTGCTATTGACAGGGTAACAATATCTACACAATATTTAAACGTGTTCCTTATTTTCTTTTATTGAATACAATTGTTGCAAAATATAATCAATAGTACACGATAAACAAACAAAAGCAAAAAATACTATCTATTACCATATTTTTTTGGACTATAAAACGCACCGGATTATTCGGTGCATTAACCTCTTAAGGCCCAAGCTGTTTGTTTACATGCTTTTTTTTATTTCTCTTTGCTATTTGGGCTTATTGGACCCTAATTAGAATAAAAACTAAAAGTCATCTTTTAATATGATGTACTTAGTCCATAAGTACACAAACGTGTACTTCATGTTTAGTGACATGCACATTTGTCCAAATTCCATTGTATGTTATACTCTTATGACACCACCAGATGGCAGTATAAGTGTCCATATGTCGGCATAAGACCCCAATTCAGTAGTGTACACAATTTTGGAAATAAGAGCTAAAAGGTGCTGTCCACGCATGTGGCCACTAAGGCCTTTAATGGGGTCGTATTGTGATTTTTGCCCTACATTTAAAACACTTCCTTGTGGTCTACATAACATGTAATGGAGGTTATTTGGTCAACATTTTGCATAGATTATGTTTTACAGATTGTTTTCAAGTCGCTTTTAGACCGTCTCTTCAGCATGCGTCCTTTGGTTATTTACGTGCCTCCACTTCGACTGCGTTTCTGCCCGTCTTTTGTTGTACTTCTTAGTAATTATTTTGCTGATCTCACAATGGGTAAGAAAAGTGGGTTTTGCATATAATTGCGAAATGAAACGCCAGATAACAAGTCTTCTAATAGGTGCCATTTTGGGATCCTAATACACACAACATAATAATACCTTATGTTGAAGCACAGTGCGTCTGACTATGTTAGTCGTAATGCTTCGTAGCTTACCAAAGTCATACTAAAATATTTTGACAGATGAACTATATTCTCAATGAAACATGTACGTTTTAGTCTTGCTTCCTGGCGTAATTCATTGAACAACAGGCAACCTGCAGTCCACATGTATCTCTTATGTGAGACTGCCATCTACTGGTCAAACATATCATTACAACATGTACCACATAAAATTGGTTCGAGGTCAGTAAGCACAACCAGAATGAATACATATTGTACATAAGGCGGATTGGTAAATAACGCTTACTGTTAAGGGATTTTAAGCGCGCCTTATAGTCCGAAAAATACTGTTCTCATTTAAATCCTTTGAGTTTTGCCCTCAAAGTCATCCTTCGCCTCGGGAATTATTCCCTAAGTTTGTAAACAATAACAAAAACAACAACCACAACAACAAAAATATCCACCTAATCTCTCTAGTGTCGGTCATACGACCATACGCTTAGCAGTTAGCTTAGCTATTAGCACGCCTGCACCTCTTGGTGTGTAACATGTTTAGCCTTGTCCTCCAGTGATAATGCCACATCATAATGATACTTAAGATACTAAGAAATGCGGTTTGTTTGCTGTAATAGAGGTGATTATTGTTAGCTTCACAGTGTATGGAGACACAGAATGATCTGCTAGCCACTTGTCAGCCCGGTGACTAAAAATAAATACATAAGACAAATACAGACGGGATCGGTGTTTGTGATTGTCTATAAAAAGCATTAATCGGCAATGGCGATCACCATATTGATCGAAGGCCGATCGATCGGCACATCCCCAGTGGAGAGGTTAATTACGTATTTTCTGACATCTAGTGGAAGAACATGTATTTGTTCTGCCTGTCGCAATACATCACTGGATTAGAAAGATGAACACAAATACAGCATTTGTCCTACAAAACCCAAAACCAGTGGCACGTTGTGTAAATCGTAAATAAAAACAGGATACAATGATTTCCAAATCGTTTTCAACTTATATTCAATTGAATAGACTGCAAAGACAAGATATTTAACGTTCGAACTGAGAAACTGAATTTTTTTGGGGCAAATAATCCTTAACTTAGAATTTACTGGCAGCAACACATTGCAAAAAAAGTTGGCACAGAGGCATTTTTACCACTGTGTTACATGGCCTTTCCTTTTAACAACACTCAGTAAACGTTTGGGAACTGAAGACACCAATTTTTGAAGCTTTTCAGGTGGAATTATTTCTCATTCATGCTTGATGTACAGCTTAAGTTGTTCAACAGTACGGGGTCTCCGTTGTGGTATTTTACGCTTCATAATGCGGCAGAATGTGGCTTGGCATTGTCTTGCTGAAATAAGCAGGGGCGTCCATGAAAAAGACGTTGCTTGTATGGCAACATATGTTGCTCCAAAACCTGTATGCACCTTTCAGCATTAATGGCGCCTTCACAGATGTGTAAGTTATCCATGCCTTGGGCACTAATACACACACATACCATCACGGATGCTGGCTTTTGAACTTTGCGCTTTAACAGTCCGGATGGTTATTTTCCTCTTTGGTACGGAGTACACAACGTCCACAGTTTCCACAGTCCACAGCAAAATCCCTGAATTCTTTGAAATAGCTCGTTGAGAAATGTTGTTCTTAAACTAATGGACAATTTGCTCACGCATTTGTTGACAAAGTGGTGACCCTCGCCCCATCCTTGTTTGTGAATGACTGAGCATTTCATGGAAGCATTATAACCAATCATGGCAACCACCTGTTCCAAATTAGCCTGTTCATCTGTGGGATGTTCCAAATAAGTGTTTGATGAGCATTCCTCAACTTTCTCAGTCTTTTTTGCCACTTGCGCCAGCTTTTTTTAACATTAAGTATCTTGTCTTTGCAGTGTATTGAATTGAATATAAGTTGAAAAGGATTTGAAAATCATTGTATTCTGTTTATATATATATATATATATATATATATATATATATATATATATATATATATATATATATATATATATATATTTATTTGTTTAAAAAACTAAATATACTGAAAAAAATGTATCGGCCTATATAATATTGAGATAGCATTTGGATACCAGGAAATGTATTAATTAAATAAAATTTTACGTGAAAAATGTTTTAGTAAATGTCCCTATTTTGCATGTCTTGACCTGCACTCTATTGGTTTTAGTGTGTTTTAAAACACACATGCAAAGAACATCTGCTGTAAATATCTAATCTTGAAGGAAAAAATATTAAAGAAAGAAAAATGAAGAAAACCGACCAAAAACAAGTAAAGAATATTTGTTTATAATTGTAATTTATTTTCATTAGGTTAACTTATTTTTAAAGTAAATGTTTATATTTTATTTTGTATTTATGTTTGTCATTCTTTAAGAAAAAATCATTATTTGTGTATGTTTATAAAACTTTGTCCAGCAAAATAAAATAAAAAATACTGAAAAAATGTATTGGCTTATATAATATTTAGATGGTATTTAAATATCAGAAAATGTATTAATTCATACAAATTGTACATGGAAAAAAAAGAGTGAATTTTGCGCATTTTGTATGTAGTCAACTATATTTCACTGTATTAGTTTTAGTGTGTTTTAAAACACAAGTGTGAATAACAATTGCCGTATTGACTTCCTACACAGTGCTGTTTCCCTTAACCACACACACACATGCACACACACATGCACACAAATGAGTGTAAGCTATTGACATAATTATCCCTACACTAAACAATAAAATGTTTGTAAACAACCATTAAGCACGGATGCATCTCTAGGTCACACCAATATTTAGTGGCAGGCGTTGATCATCAATCCAAAAGAAAAAATGGATCCAACCGTCAGATGAACATTGATTAGGACACATCCAGATATTGAGTGAAAGAAACACAGCCACGCATTCTATCAGTGGGCTTCACCCACCTCTGAAGCAGAAAACAAGACGGAGGCGGTGCATGTGTTTGGACGTGTTTCGGAGCTAATTTATGGAGATGCGGATGGTAATTTGTTCCGCATGTCAGCGGCTGACAGCTGCAGCCGTCCTTTGGCTCACTGTGGCGTTTATGGGCCGACGCCAGCAGGGCAGTTTGATTTCTCAGCCAGCGGCTCCTAGGTAAATCTGGTCGGACACAAGACAGAAAGGTGTCTGGGAGCGAAAGCGCCTCACAGTACCACCTGCATACCTCTGCACCCATCGCCTTTTGTCTCCATTAGAACGTGATCAGGAACACTCCAGGAATGTAGTCAAATATATAGTAGACTGTTTTGTGCTTCACTTGTCTGCGCAACATATTCAAAAACAACATACCGTGTTTTCCGCACCGGATTATAAGTCTCACTGCCGATGAATGGTCTATTTTTGATCGTTTTTCATATATAAGGCGCACTGAGTTAAAGGCCTACTGAAATGCGATGTTCTTATTTAAACGGGGATAGCAGGTCCATTCTATGTGTCATACTTGATCATTTTGCGATATTGCCATATTTTTGCTGAAAGGATTTAGTAAAGAACATCGGCGATAAAGTTTGCAACTTTTGGTCGCTGATAAAAAAGCCTTGCCTGTACCGGAAGTAGCAGACGAGTAGCGTGACGTCACATGTTGTGGAGCTCCTCACATCTGCACATTGTTTACAATCATAGCCACCAGCAGCGAGAGCGATTCGGACCGAGAAAGCGACGATTTCTCCATTAATTTGAGCGAGGATGAAAGATTTGTGAATGAGGAAAGTGAGAGTGAAGGACTAGAGGGCAGTGGGAGCGATTCAGATAGGGAAGATGCTGTGAGAGGCGGGTGGGACCTGATAATCAGCTGGGAATGACTAAAACAGTAAATAAACACAAGACATATATATACTCTACTAGCCACAACACAACCAGGCTTATATTTAATATGCCACAAATTAATCCCGCATAACAAACACCTCCCCCCTCCCGCCAATACAACTCAAACACCTGTACAAGACACTCAATCCCACAGCCCAAAGTACCGTTCACCTCCCCAAAGTTCATACAGCACATATATTTCCCCAAAGTCCCCAAAGTTACGTACGTGACATGCACATAGCGGCACGCATGTACGGGCAAGCGATCAAATGTTTGGAAGCCGCAGCTGCGTACTCACGGTACCGCGTCTGCGTATCCAACTCAAATTCCTCCTGGTAAAAGTCTCTGTTGTCCCAGTTCTCCACAGGCCAATGGTAAAGCTTGACTGTCATCTTTCGGGAATGTAAACAATGAAACACCGGCTGTGTTTGTATTATTGCTGCAGCCACCGGCCGCAATACACCGCTTCCCACCTACAGCTTTCTTCTTTGCTGTCTCCATTGTTCATTGAACAAATTGCAAAAGATTCACCAACACAGATGTCCAGAATACTGTGGAATTTTGCGATTAAAACAGATGACTTAATAGCTGGCCACCATGCTGTCCCAAAATGTCCTCTACAATCCGTGACGTCACGCGCAGGCGTCATCATACCGAAACGTTTTCAGCAGGATATTTCGGCGCAAAATTTAAAATTGCACTTTAGTAAGCTAACCCGGCCGTATTGGCATGTGTTGCAATGTTAAGATTTCATCATTGATATATAAACTATCAGACTGCGTGGTCGGTAGTAGTGGGTTTCAGTAGGCCTTTAAAGGCTGCGTTAAAAGAGTCATATTATTATATTTTTATTGTAAATGTAAAACACTTCCTTGTGGTCTACATAACATGTAGTGATGGTTCTATGGTCAAAATGTTGCATAGATTATGTTTTACAGATCATCTTCAAGTCGCTTTCTGACAGTCGGTTCCAGATGCGCCGTTTTGTGGGCGGTCTTATTTACGTGGCTCACCTTCGGCAGCGTCTTCTCCCCGTCATCTATGTTGTAGCGGTGAAGCGTGCAAGGACAGGAGTGGAAGAAGTGTCAAAAGATGGAGCTAACTGTTTTAATGACATTCAGACTTTACTTACATCAATAACGGAGCAGCATCTCCTCATCTGGAAACAACAAAATGTGTCTCGTGAAAAACCGTCCGACCGGAACTCTCTAATAACTAAAGTTCCTTGGGTGAATAATGTAAACTCACTGTACCGGTATGTTTTAGCGCTTTCATGGCGAGTTTACTGACAGATATAAGTAAGAACTTTACACTAGTTTATATTAGAAATGGCAAGAGCGGAGGACGAATGTCCCTGTGGAGGTTGCCCTCCAGTGGGTTCCTCGGACCACCAAACACTGTCACGAGAGCCCGGATCAGGGTTACAACACTGTTTTATTTCCATAACAATAGTGCAGGGGTTTTGCTTTCCAGCAAAATGTTTGTCTGCGTCTCGTGTCTCTCTCGCTCTCTTTGGCTCCCACTCCAGCTCCAACAACGTGTCTCGTTCTGGCTGCTGCTAATAAAGGCGACAGGTGATTAGATAACAAGGCCCACCTGGGCCATCCACTCACCTGTCGCTGTCTTCGAGGCCGGTCCTTGCACACCCCGTTCCGCGGCAGGCCCTCCACAGTCCCAAAAATTAGAAGCCTATTGACTACGGTGTCGCCACGGACTACAAAGGCGGACGCGCACAATTTTTTCAGGATTTATGCAAATCCCAAATACAGGTCAGCAGGTACCAGAAGGTAAGAAAAGTTGCTTTTGCATAATATTGCGACACAAAACACAAAACACCAAATAATATGTCTTACCTTACACACACACCATAATAATACTCATATGTTGAAGCACATTAAGCGGTTCGGCTTCATAGCTTACCAAAGTCGTACTAAAACATTTTGATATATTTTTGAGCACCATGTGTAATGTTCTATATTTTCAAAGGAACATATACAATGTTGGTGTTTTTTACTTGAGTCATATTGCCATCATAGTACAGCCTACACTTATCTCTTATGTTTGACTGCCATCTACTGGTCAGACTTATCATTACACAATGTACCAAATAAAATAGCTTCGAGGTGGGTAAGCTCAACCAAACTTATTCCTTACATTAGGCGCACCGGGTTATAAGGCGCACTGAGGAAAAAAAAGGATTTTAAGTGTGCCTTATAGTCCGGAATAATACGGTAGTCATCAAACATGTCCATTATTGGCTAAAATAACAGACAGTAGGCGAAATACTGTATTAAGACTTGAAGCCAATTGTGACGGTCATCGTTCGATTTGCACAATTGGCCGTGATGCAATGTGCATTTCGTGTTTATGAATGTCTTAAAAACAGAGTGAGAAAAAAACAACTTGAAAAGCAGAACAAATGTGTTTGAAAAATACAAGAAGTGTAAAAATAACCTTATTTTGTGTTTTTGTGAGTGTGTTTTTTCATGTCACAAACTAAGGGTGTCCCGATACAACTTATTTCACTTCTGAAACGATACCGATATTGTGGCCTTAAGTGTTGGTCGATACCGATATCAGCACAAATAATAGTCCATCCATCCATCCATTTTCGACCGCTAGTACATATTTCTTGTAGTGTGGAATAGGGATGTATATCGTTAATATTTCATCGATATGATACCCTTATCGATATTCATTATCGATACCGGTATTTATCGATACTCTTTTTGGTACTACATGTAATTGGTGTAAAGAAAGACGTGAAAAAAACTAATTTTTTATTAGCACAAGAGGTTGTACACCTCCACAAGCAGGGAAATATTTTAACACCTGCTTTTTAAGTCTTAAACAAGTCAACTGTGTTTGCTTATGCAGTTGTCATTAGCGGATTTTATCTTGCGTTAAAGCAACTTTATGGATTATTCTATGACTTCAATTTTCACTCATTTGAGTGGATTATTATTATTGGCCTGTGGATTAATGGATCGCCATAAGGATGGTTGATGAAGCGCATTAGAGGCGGTTGTGAGTTCAGTGTCGTTCACTTGAAACTGTATAGATCTGTTGTGTAGGACTAGATGTTACAATCCCCTAATGCATACTTGAGACACCTATGCGACTTTGTGGGATGGTCAAGTGAGTGAAGGCATCCTCTGGGTTATCAAGTGGGCGCCCCCCTTCCTCAGTGTTTCGCTGATAGGCCCACGACACCTCCAGAGGGTTCAGCAGTGAGTCCCAGCGTCCCAAGATCACTCCCTAGATGCCATCACTCACTTGAAAGCCCGGGTGGAGAACCTTCGCTTGACCCACAGCCACTGACTCCCCTTTTCAGCGGCTTTTGAGAGGTCTTTCACTGCCTGCCGGTGGGCCTTCCCTCGCACTCCCACTTCCCTGAGGAGCCTGGATGTTGAGGTGGCCACGAACCCTCTGCAGCCTACTTCCACTGGGCGTACCCTCGCTTTCCAGCCTTGTTGTTCCGCATCGGCTGAAAGCTCAGTGTACCTCAACTTCTTGCGCTCGTAGGCCTCCTCCATTGCACTCTCCCAGGGCACCGTGAGCTCTATGATGTACACGAGCCTGAGCGAAGCTGACCACAGAACAAGATCTGGCCGCAGGTTGGTGGATGCAATCTCAACTGGGAAGCAGAGTCTCTGGCCCAGGTTTGCCAGCAGTTTCCAGTCCTGTGCCCCGCCTAGCTGTCCAGTGTCTGGTCTTGTGGGGGTGAGGTTGGCTTGACCCTCGCCCTCCCGGACAAATGTTGTTGCTTGCTAACGGGATGACGGGGGAGGAAGGGCATTGACACTTGTCCGTCGACTTTGTATGACTGTTATTAGTGACTTTGAGGGACTTTTAAGGATGAATTGTGGCGTATGACTGTTCACAAACAGGCATACAGGGACCACAAGAGGGCGTATGCAGAAGCTCTGAGGGATGCTCGGTCCAAGTTCTACTCCACCATCATGAATAACAGCCCTGATAACTCCAAACAACTATTTTCAACAATAAACCACCTTCACAAACCAAACATTCCTTCACACCTGTCCACCACTCCTGTATCACACCATCGAACTGTCGACCCACTCCCTGAGACTGTCCAGCCCCTCTGCTTCTTCTCCAATGTCACACGGAAAGAGGTGGAGTCCATCATCAGAAAACTGAACCTGGACCCCTTCCCCTCAGCCCTCCTGATTCCAAGATCTCCGCCATCTCTACATTCATCTCCAAAAACATAAACCACTCCCTCCTGGCTGGCCATATCCCACCTGTGTCATCAGACCACTACTGAAAAACTCTGGATCCAGAAGTTCTCTCCAACTACAGGCCCATCTCCAATCTCCCGTTTCCTTTAAAAGCCATGGAGAAAACTGTTGCAGAACAACCTCAGGAATTACCATGAATTGATTAACGTGGACCCCGACTTAAACAAGTTGAAAAACTTATTCGGGTGTTACCATTTTGTGGTCAATTGTACGGAATATGTACTGTACTGTGCAATCTACTAATAAAAGTTTAAATCAATCAATAAATCAAAGGATCACATCACTCACAATAATCTGGTTGACAAATTTCAGTCTGGTTTCCGCCCTGGACATCGTACAGAAACTGCCTTGGTCAGGGTCACCAATGACCTCCTGATGGCAACAGACACCAGTACCCCATCACTTCTCATCCTCTTGGATCGACCATGACATCTACCTCCAGCGCCTGCAATACACCACTGGACTCACACGTATCTGGTTCACCTCATACCTCACCGGCAGAACCGAGCATGTCGCCCTGGGCAAAGCGAAATCTCACACCCACCATGTTACCTGCAGTGTCCCCCAGGGCTCGGTGTTGGGCCCCACCCTTTTCTCCATAAACATGCTCCCCCTGGGCAATGTCATCAGCAGGCATGGGTTAAGCTACCATTGATGACACAAAACCACCCCCACTTCTTCCTGCCCCCTGCCGACATCCACACTGACCACCTACCTGGAGGAGATAGAGGCGTGGATGAAGGTCAATTTTCTCCAACTTAACTGCTCCAAAACTGAAGCCATCCTCATCTGCACTCCACACCAGCTCTGCTCCTCCCCATCACCAACATCACTTTCTCTGGCCAAAACATCCCTCTTTCCACTTCTGCCACTAACCTGGGTGTGAAAATAGACCAGCAGCTCAACTACGACACCCACATCTATCACCTCCGCAAAACCGCATTCTACCACCTCAAAAACATCCCCAAACTCCGCCCTTCACTCACCCTGGCAGATGCGGAGAAGCTCGTCCATGCCTTTGTCTCCTCCAGGTTGGACTACTGCAATGACCGAGATCGAGTTTCCAGTTTCTCATTGCAGCATGCCCGAAAAGGAGTAGGAAGAAGCAGATCTTATTTAAATGTGCCCTTTTTCTTTCTTAAAGCAATTTCTAACATATTTGTTGGGTCAATTCATGTGCTCAAATTGGAACACGAGCAAAATAAATAAATACATAATAAATAAAGTTCTCATGAATAAACAGTGTGAGTCACATTATGAGATACATAAGATTATCTCGTTGTCAAGATGTTTGTCGGTATTCTTCCCTGCGCTTTGTCAACCCTGAGTTGAACTGTTTCTTTAACTGGATCGTGTAAAATTTGTATTTGACGTCTTTGCTTAATTATTTCCGTAATTCAATTCCACTCACTGACATGCGTTTTTATTGGGGGCCACATTGCAATGATGGCTGCCGTCTGAGGGCCACTTGTAACAGTGAATTTAATTGCAATAAGAAACATATTTTTAATGTACCACAATATTTTTGGTTAAAATTCATCCAATAATGTCATTTTGTGTGGTACCCTTTATTTACAAAAGTATCGAAAAGTATCAAAATACCGGTAACGGTACAACTCTAATATTTACATATTGTTTGCTGTTTGCAAATGCACCAAACCATTCAATTCCAATATTTTTTATTAAAAAAAAAGGGTTTTGTATATTTTCTACACCCGACGTTATGAATTATTATCCTAAATGATTGTTTTTGTAACAAGGTTTATGAACGAGGCACATTTTTATAGTTATTTCCACATCTTTCTAGGGGGGTGTTTTTGTTTTTTGACTGATAAATACAGTGAGGATTATAATTCATGTTTGACTTGACTGTTTAGGTTCTGTGCGCTGCCGTTGATGGTGGTGTTGCTTTAGTCTAGTGTGAGAGTCATCATTAATGATCTGCCTCATTACCTTCAGTCCCTGCAACATGTGCATGTAACACGCACGGACGCACACCATTTTTTGTGCAGTGGTTGTGGAGGTGTGTGGATGAAAGATGATGCGTTGGTTCAAAACCAATCGCTTCAATACAAATGTGCTGATGGTCTGACAGGATGAAAGACTATTTTTAATGAAAGGAGAGTGTTTGGTGTCACCAAATGAAAGTGAACAGAGAAGACATCTGCACGTGTCAAGATGCTCAGCAAGCCTTTTCTCTCTATTTTGCAGTAAGTGAACGTGTTTAGTAGTGATCACTAATGGTGTATCTGTTTTGGACATCACATGATCACGTTTACATCTCTAAACATGTCCAAAAAGGAGTAGGAAGAAACGGAACATATTTATATTTTGCAAAACCCAAAACCAGTGAAATTGGCACTTGGTGCAATTCGTAAATAAAAACAGAATACAATGATTTGCTAATTATTTTTAACTTATATTTAATTGAATAGACTGCAAAGACAAGATATTTAATGTTCAAACTGAGAAACTTAATTTTTTTTTGCAAATAATCATTAACTTAGAATTTAATGGCAGCAACACGTTGCAAAAACGTTGGCACAGGGGCATTTTTACCACTGTGTTACATGGCCTTTCCTTTTAACATATTCTCTAACTCTAATTTATAATAATAATTCACCCCTATACAATATCCTGCCCCAATACCCTACTGTGCAATATTACCCTTTGAATGCAATACGTCCGACACCGATTGTTATTTATTACTCCGGTACTCTTGTCTTGTTCTGTATATTGTACAGTATTTTGTATTTCTACAGTGTTTTGTATATTGTACAGGATTGCTTATTATTTTTATTGGATAGTAGTCTGTTTATTTCAATTGTTATTTTTTTTCTTTCTTTATTACCTCTTGTATAATTTATTTTTACCCCATATTTGTTCCCACTACCGCACCTTAAATTGGAGTCCTTAATCTCGTTATATGCAAATATAAAGACAATAAAGTCCATTCTATTCTATTCTATTCTTCTATTCTAACAACACTCAGTAAACCTTTGGGAACTGAGGAGACCAATTTTTGAAGCTGTTCAGGTGGAATTCTTTCCCATTCTTGCTTGATGTACAGCTCAAGTTGTTCAACAGTCCGGGGTCTCCGTTGTGGTATTTTACACTTTATATTGCGCCACACATTTTCAATGGGAGACAGGTCTGGACTACAGGCAGGCCAGTCTAGTACCCGTACTCTTTTACTACGAAGCCACGCTCTTGTAACACGTGGCTTGGCATTGTCTTGCTGAAATAAGCAGGGGCGTCCATGATAACGTTGCTTAGATGGCAACATATGTTGCTCCAAAACCTGTATGTACCTTTCAGCATTAATGGCGCCTTCACAGATGTGTAAGTTAACCACGTCTTGGGCACTAATACACCCCCATACCATCACAGATGCTGGCTTTTCAACTTTGCGCCTATAACAATCCGGATGGTTCTTTTCCTCTTTAGTCCAGAAGGACACGACGTCCACAGTTTCCAAAAACAATTTGAAATGTGGACTCGTCAGACCACAGAACACTTTTCCACTTTGCATCAGTCCATCTTAGATGAGCTCGGGCCGCATGTGTCCTCAGAAGACGAGGCTCACGAGTGAATATTTAGTCATTGAGTAGGTAAGCGTGTTTCAACTCTCATACTTTTCTTGGCCCAGCGGAGCATTTTAGCATCGTGACGATGACCTCACTGGTGTATTTAAAGCAGGCCAATAGGACTTTCGTCAAAAACAACAAAGACCATTTGACCATCAGCAAGCAGTGATGAGTGGGAGAGTTGGTGTTAAACTTCAGGGCGCTATGATACACAGCCTCTTTTTGGGTGAAAATAAAAGGCACAATTTGATTCTCAAATAAAAGCACACTTTGAAAATAAAAAGGTTCTTTAATAGAAAAATACCAAGATATCTGGAAGATGACAGAGACGGAGAGTCTGTGAACCCTCAGATGGAACAATTGGTTATATAGTTCAGTTCAGTTCAGTTCAGTTTATTTCAAACATGCAAACATTACGATTACAATGTGATGCATCACATATTTCCCGTTGTTTCATTACAGCACGTCCAAAAAGTAGTAGGAAAAAGCAGAGCTTATTTAATCCTACTCCTTTTCACATCATAGCAGTTTCATCCCATTTCTTTGTTCTCTATTTATAACAATAATAATAAATAAATAAAAATACCTTAAGTAAGTAAGCAATTATTAATTACATAAATAATCATTATCTCTTAAAAAACGATTCAAGATATTTAAGCTAAATGTTGTGTTTTGTACTTTGTGAACACTTGTAGTTTGAACAGTCTCTTAAACTGAATCATATTGGTGCTTTGTTTGATTTCTTTGCTTAATCCATTCCATAATTTAATTCCACATACTGATATACTAAAGGTCTTAAGTGTTGTACGAGCATACAAATGTTTATTAGATTTTTCTCTAAGGTTACATTTCTCCTCTTTTGTTGAGAAGAATTGTTGTGCATTCTTGGGTAGCAGGTTATAGTTTGCTTTGTACATCATTTTAGCTGTTTGCAAATGCACCTATTCGTTAAATTTCAATAGTTTTGATTCAATAAATAAAAGGTTTGTATGTTCTCTATATCCAACATTATGTATTATTCTAATTGATATATTTTTTAACACTGTTAGTTTACATTACGTACACAGTTCTTGTTGGTTCTGTTGGTATAATTTAGTTCATATCCTTCCAGGTCAAAATCCATTCCTTTTTTAGCATCTATCCATGTTCCTGAGAAAGTGATAACTTTGAAGGGTTTGTGGAATTGTTCCAAAAAATGCGTCACGTCGTTGTGGTTTGCACACAAACTTCTGCTTTTTTGAATGCAAAATCAACAGGTTGTTGTCGAATTTAATGTTTTCGTTATATTGTTCGTCCATATAGTAAAAGCAATTATTCCTGGTATGAAAGAATACATTTGTACCTGGATCTATATCCCAATTCTAATTCAGGACTATACTGTTGAAGGTTTTCAGTTCAATACATTCCTGTTGAGCAATCTTTCGTATTGCTCTATGAATGTCTATAAGTGTGGAAGAATGTGCACATGGTGTTTCTTAGTGTTTGAGAACACCATAACTTTAGTTTGGTCTAAATTTATCGCTGTTTTTTAATGATAATTTTCATTGTACAACTAGTGCTGTCAATCACGATAAATCGATATATATATATATATATATATATATATATATATATATATATATATATATATATATATATATATATATATACATACATATATATATCCATCCATCCATCCATCCATCTTCTTCCGCTTATCCGAGGTCGGGTCGCGGGGGCAGCAGCCTAAGCAGGGAAGCCCAGACTTCCCTCTCCCCAGCCACTTCGTCCAGCTCCTCCCGGGGGATCCCGAGGCGTTCCCAGGCCAGCCGGGAGACATAGTCTTCCCAACGTGTCCTGGGTCTTCCCCGTGGCCTCCTACCGGTCGGACGTGCCCTAAACACCTCCCGAGGGAGGCGATCGGGTGGCATCCTGACCAGATGCCCGAACCACCTCATCTGGCTCCTCTCGATGTGGAGGAGCAGCGGCTTTACTTTGAGCTCCCCCCGGATGACAGAGCTTCTCACCCTATCTCTAAGGGAGAGCCCTGCCACCCGGCGGAGGAAACTCATTTCGGCCGCTTGTACCCGTGATCTTGTCCTTTCGGTCATAACCCAAAGCTCATGACCATAGGTGAGGATGGGAACGTAGATCGACCGGTAAATTGAGAGCTTTGCCTTCCGGCTCAGCTCCTTCTTCACCACAACGGATCGATACAGCGTCCGCATTACTGAAGACGCCGCACCGATCCGCCTGTCGATCTCACGATCCACTCTTCCCTCACTCGTGAACAAGACTCCGAGGTACTTGAACTCCTCCACTTGGGGCAAGATCTCCTCCCCAACCCGAAGATGGCATTCCACCCTTTTCCGGGCGAGAACCATGGACTCGGACTTGGAGGTGCTGATTCTCATCCCAGTCGCTTCACACTCGGCTGCGAACCGATCCAGCGAGAGCTGAAGATCCTGGCCAGATGAAGCCATCAGGACCACATCATCTGCAAAAAGCAGAGACCTAATCCTGCAGCCACCAAACCAGATCTCCTCAACGCCTTGACTGCGCCTAGAAATTCTGTCCATAAAAGTTATGAACAGAATCGGTGACAAAGGGCAGCCTTGGCGGAGTTCAACCCTCACTGGAAACGTGTCCGACTTACTGCCGGCAATGCGGACCAAGCTCTGACACTGATCATACAGGGAGCGAACTGCCAAAATCAGACAGTCCGATACCCCATACTCTCTGAGCACTCCCCACAGGACTTCCCGAGGGACACGGTCGAATGCCTTCTCCAAGTCCACAAAACACATGTAGACTGGTTGGGCAAACTTCCATACACCCTCAAGGACCCTGCCGAGAGTATAGAGCTGGTCCACAGTTCCACGACCAGGACGAAAACCACACTGTTCCTCCTGAATCCGAGGTTCGACTATCCGGCGTAGCCTCCTCTCCAGTACACCTGAATAGACCCACGATAGTTAGAACACACCCTCCGGTTCCCCTTCTTAAAGAGAGGAACCACCACCCCGGTCTGCCAATCCAGAGGTACCGCCCCCGATGTCCACGCGATGCTGCAGTCTTGTCAACCAAGACAGCCCCACAGCATCCAGAGCCTTAAGGAACTCCGGGCGGTTCTCATCCACCCCCGGGGCCTTGCCACCGAGGAGCTTTTTAACTACCTCAGCAGCCTCAGCCCCAGAAATAGAAGAGTCCACCACAGATTCCCCAGGCACTGCTTCCTCATAGGAAGACGTGTTGGTGGGATTGAGGAGGTCTTCGAAGTATTCCCTCCACCGATCCACAACATCCGCAGTCGAGGTCAGCAGAACACCATCCTCACCATACACGGTGTTGATAGTGCACTGCTTCCCCTTCCTGAGGCGGCGGATGGTGGTCCAGAATCGCTTCGAAGCCATCCGGAAGTCGTTTTCCATGGCTTCCGCGAACTATATATACACAGTACAGGCCAAAAGTTTGGACACACCTTTTCATTTCAATGCGTTTTCTTTATTTTCATGACTATTTGCATTGTAGATTGTCACTGAAGGCATCAAAACTATGAATGAACAGGACTTTATATTCTAGTTTCTTCAAAATAGCCACCCTTTGCTCTGATTACTGCTTTGCACACTCTTGGCATTCTCTCGATGAGCTTCAAGAGGTAGTCACCTGAAATGGTTTTCCCTTCACAGGTGTCATAGTTGTGATGCCTTCAGTGACAATCTACAATGCAAATAGTCTTGAAAATAAAGAAAACACATTGAAATGAGAAGGTGTGTCCAAGCTTTTGGCCTGTACTATATATATATATATATATATATATATATATATACATATATATATATATATATATATATATATATATATATATATATATATATATATATATATATATATATATATATATATATATATATATTATACTCACCCCCTCGTTCCTTAATATGTCTCTTAATGCCACTCCGAGGACGGATCGAAGGCATTTCATCTCAAATACAAGATGCATTCTCTCTTCTTGCACACTTGTGGTCCAGGTCTCTGATGCGTAGGTGGCAATAGGACGGATCAGGTCCTTGAAAAACCTTATTTTCAGTCTTCTTGATACGTCTCTCCTACCTGCGTATTGACGTCAGATCGGGCGGTACAAACGCTCTGAAGTTGACTACATTTTACGAGAAAAGATTGCAGCAGCGCTACTTGTAATAATAATTTTAAAAAAAGAGTCATGTTCATAGAAAAAACACATACAACACGTTGCTCAGTAAATTGTGCAAGTTAGAAATTACTTTTCACAGTAGCACAGCAATATGCATGAGCACTTAAAAAGGCATTAAGATAGCGAACCCAGACCAAACAACATGCAATGAAAGTTTCTATTTACAAAATATTCTGTTGGTGTATAGTGGGGGAGTTCATTGTAAAATATGTTGCACCACTACACTAAATGAAGTAAATCTACAGATTAATTGATTAATCAATTCAATAAGTAATGTTTTGATGCAGCTCTCGTTATGACACACATAGATCTAAATACATTATATAACCAACACTGAAGTGAATTATATTTATATAACGCTTTTTCTCTACTGACTCAAAGTGCTTTACATAAAGAAACCCAATTTCTAAGTTACATTTAAACCAGTGTGGGTGGCACTGGGAGCAGGTGGGTAAAGTGTCTTGCTCAAGGACACAACGGCAGTGACCAGGATGGCGGAAGCGGGGATTGAACCTGGAACCCTCAAGTTGCTGGCACGGCCACTTGAGGCCACAAGTATTTGTATTTGGCCACCTGCCTTGACTCACATATGAACTTGAAGTGCCATCCCATACCTAACACATAGGGTTCAATATGATGTCGGTCCACCTTTTGCAGCTATTACAGCTTCAACTCTTCTGGGGAGGCTGTCCACAAGGTTGCGGAATGTGTTTATCGGAATTTTCGACCATTCTTCCAAAAGCGCATTGGTGAGGTCACACACTGATGTTGGTCGAGATGGCCTGGCTCTCAGTGTCCATTCTAATTCATCCCGAAGGGGTTCTATCGGGTTCAAGTCAGGACTCTGTGCAGGCCAGTCAAGTTCATCCACACCAGGCTCTGTCATCCATGTCTTTATGGACCTTGCTTTGTGCACTGGTGCACAGTCATGTTGGAAGAGGAAGAGGCCCGCTCCAAACTGTTCCCACAAGGTTGGGAGCATGGGATTGTCCAAAATGTTTTGGTATCCTGAAGCATTCAAAGTTCCTTTCATTGGAACTCAGGGGCCAAGCCCAACTTCTGAAAAACAACCCCACACCATAATTCCTCCTCCACTAAATTTCACACTCGGCACAATGCAGTCCGAAATGTAGCGTTCTCCTGCCAACCTCCAAACTCAGACTGGTCCATCAGATTGCCAGGAGGAAAAGCGTGATTTATCACTCCAGAGAAGGCATCTCTACTTCTCTAGAGTCCAGTGGCGACGTGCTTTACACCACTGCATCCCACGCTTTGCATTGGACTTGGTGATGTATGGCTTAGATGCAGCTGCTCGGCCATGAAAACCCATTCAATGAAGCTCTCTGCGTACTGTACGTGGGATAATTGGAAGGTCACATGAAGTTTGGAGCTCTGTAGCAACTGACCGTGCAAAAAGTCGGCGACCTCTTTGCACTATGCGCTTCAGCATCAGCTGACCCCTCACTGTCAGTTAAGGTGGCCTACCACTTGGTGGCTGAGTTGCTGTTGTTCCCAAACTCTTCCATTTTCTTATAATAAAGCCGACAGTTGACTATGGCATATTTAGGAGCGAGGAAATTTTACGACTGGATTTGTTGCACAGGTGGCATCCTATGACAGTTCCACGCTGGAAATCACTGAGCTCCTGAGAGCGAACCATTCTTTCACAAATGTTTGTAGAAACAGTTTCCATGCCTAAGGGCTTGATTTTATACAAACCCCGTTTCCATATGAGTTTGGAAATTGTGTTAGATGTAAATATACACGGAATACAATGATTTGCAAATCCTTTTCAACCCATATTCAATTGAAAGCTGTTTTTATACCCAATCATGGCACCCACCTGTTCCCAATTTCCCTTTTCACCTGTGGGATGTTCCAAATAAGTGTTTGATGAGCATTCCTCAACTTTATCAGTATTTATTGCCACCTTTCCCAACTTCTTTGTCACATGTTGCTGGCATCAAATTCTAAAGTTAAAGGGGAACATTATCACAATTTCTGAAAGGTTAAAACCATTAAAAATCAGTTCCCAGTGGCTTATTTTATTTTTCGAAGTTTTTTTCAAAATTTTACCCATCACGGAATATCCCTAAAAAAAGCTTCAAAGTGCCTGATTTTAACCATCGTTATAAACACCCGTCCATTTTCCTGTGACGTCACACAGTGATGCCAACACAAACAAACATGGCGGAAAGAACAGCAAGCTATAGCGACATTAGCTCGGATTCAGACTCGGATTTCAGCGGCTTAAGCGATTCAACAGATTACGCATGTATTGAAACGGATGGTTGTAGTGTGGAGGCAGGTAGCGAAAACGAAATTGAAGAAGAAACTGAAGCTATTGAGCCATATCGGTTTGAACCGTATGCAAGCGAAACCGACGAAAACGACACGACAGCCAGCGACACGGGAGAAAGCGAGGACAAATTCGGCGATCGCCTTCTAACCAACGATTGGTATGTGTTTGTTTGGCATTAAAGGAAACTAACAACTATGAACTAGGTTTACAGCATATTAAATACATTTGGCACTTTGAGAGTGCAGACAGCCCCATTTTCATCAATTAATATATTCTGTAGACATACCCTCATCCGCTCTCTTTTCCTGAAAGCTGATCTGTCCAGTTTTGGAGTTGATGTCAGCAGGCCAGGGAAGCTAGGGTCGATATTCTTCTCTTGATCATCTTCGGTGGCATAAGGGACGGTGTGAGCCAAGACATCCAGGGGGTTTAGCTCGCTCGTCTGCGGGAACAAACTGCCGCCATTGCTTGCCGTGCTACCGAGGTCCTTTGTCCCTGAATTGCTCACACACTCCGGCAGATTCAATGGGGGTCTGGTGGCAGATTTCTTTGACTTTATCGTTGGAAATGCATCTGCTTTGAGTGTCGCAGGATATCCACACATTCTTGCCATCTCTGTCGTAGCATAGCTTTCGTCGGTAAAGTGTGCGGAACAAACGTCCAATTTCTTGCCACTTTCGCATCTTTGGTCCACTGGTGCAACTTGAATCCGTCCCTGTTCGTGTTGTTACACCCTCCGACAACACACCGACGAGGCATGATGTCTCCAAGGTACGGAAAACAGTCGAAAAAACGGAAAATAACAGAACTGATTTGACTCGGTGTTTGAGAAAATGGCGGATTGCTTCCCGATGTGACGCCACGTTGTGACGTCATCGCTCCGAGAGCGAATATTAGAAAGGCGTTTAATTCGCCAACATTCACCCATTTAGAGTTCGGAAATCGGTTAAAAAAATATATGGTCTTTTTTCTGCAACATCAAGGTATATATTGACGCTTACATAGGTCTGGTGATAATGTTCCCCTTTAATGATTAATTGCAACAAAAAAAAAAGTTTTATCAGTTTGAACATCAAATATGTTGTCTTTGTAGCATATTCAACTGAATATGGGTTGTAAATGATTTGCAAATCATTGTGTTCCGTTTATATTTACATCTAACACAATTTCCCAACTCATATGGAAACAAGGTTTGTGATTAGGACACCTGATTCTCATAATTTGCATGGGTGGCCAAATATTTTCGGCATTATAGTGTATATACTAGAGATGCGCGGATAGGCAATTATTTCATCCGCAACCGCATCAGAAAGTCGTCAACCATCCGCAATCCACCCGATCTAACATTTGATCAGAACCGCATCCGCCCGCCATCCGCCCGCACCCGCCCGTTGTTATATATCTAATATAGACGATGCAAGGCATTAGTGAGGTTATAAAGCTTTTGCCTGTTAAAGAAAGGAGACTGATCCAATGCAGTACAGACATTCGCGTGCCACACTGTCACGACCCAGACGCACACCAGTGCGCAATCATATGGGAGCCGCGCTGAGCGCACCTCCAAGCGCTTCTCGCTGCCGGCGACGGCCGGGTATATGGGCCCGACGCTCCAGCGCCATCCATTTTCAGGGCTAGTTGATTCGGCAGGTGGGTTGTTACACACTCCTTAGCGGGTTCCGACTTCCATGGCCACCGTCCTAGCTGCTGTCTGTATCAACCAGGGTGAGCCCCACCCCTTTCGTGAGCGCACTGCGCGCGGAGTGACCCCTGTTACGAGCCCCCGGCCACAGGGGTGGCGGGCAGGTAAGCTGCTTACCTGCTGCGCGTGACGCCGGCCGCGGCGAAGGCGGACGAGGCGGGGTGTCGGTGCGGTGGGTGCGGTGGTGACCCTGGACGTGCGTCGGGCCCTTCTCACGGATCGCCTCAGCTACGGCTCCCGGTGGGGCCCTCTCGGGGGAAGGGGCCTCGGTCCCGGACCCTGGCGAGGCGTCCCTTCTCCGCTCCGTAAAAGTGTCCATCTCTTTTTTTTTTTTTCTTCTGTTGTGGCATATGCTGCAGGTGCCTGCTCGTTTTTCGTATGTGGGTAACAACATTTAACTATGTATATATATTTACAAGTTGGTTTAACTGCCACCCGCCTGAATCTATTTAAAATCAAATTGTTTTTTATTTCAACCACCCGACCCGACCCGCCGATAAAATCTAATTTTTTAAAATTTCATCCGCCCGATCCGCGGATAATCCGCGGACTCCGCGGTTGTGCCCGCAAACCGCGCATCTCTAGTATATACATTAACGGGACACACTGGCAGGTGTGAATGGTTGTTTTGTCCTAGTCCTGGATTTGACTACCGGTCGGGGTGTATAGACCGCCTCTTGCCCGACGTTAGCTGGCATAGGCTCCAGCTCACTCGTGACCCTAATGAGAATAAGCGGTATAGAAAATAATGGAATGGATGCGGCACCTTTTCATAATACGTAAGTAGGGACCCTGCCTGCTCTATCTTATTACTCCGAGGACCCTCCAGTGCATCCTTCCCCCACTCCAGTGTGACCAGTGAACACTCACATGCTGGAAAGAACATTTTGTCCTTCCTAACACACACACACACACACCCACACACACCCACACACTAAATTTAAAGTTGTCAGCTTCCGTTAATCCCTCCATCCCCTTCATGTTGTACGGTAGAGCTCGCCGGAGTCTTAAGCAGACGCCGTGCCATAGTAGGTTGTGTCCGTGATTTGTGTCCAACATGGGGAACAGGATGATCTGAGCTTCTGCGGATGTCGTGCTAAAAAGATAACATCACCTCGCTCCTTGCATTTTTTTTTTCTTTCTCTTGGATGGTTTTGTTCTCTTCCCCGCTCCAATTGTGTCCAATGAAGCAACACGGAACCCAGGCTGAGGAGCTGGTGTCGTACTACGCCGGGTTAATGGAGCAGTCATCTGTGAAATACCTGTTGGAAATAATTGTTGTGGAACAGCTCAAAAAACATTCAAGTCCTACAAATGCTATTTCATGCATTCATTAGCCCCATTGTAGTAGCATATCATACATTACGCACCTTAATTAGCACACCTTGTAATTATCAATATAATATAATGCACAAAATTTTCGACCAGAAGCATGTGGGGGTGTCCAAAGTACGGCTGGGGGCTATGTGTGACCTGCAGCAAATATCGTAACGAGTAATTCTCGAAATACTAACTTAAAAAAAAAAAGCGTATTTTCCGGACTTTAAGCCACTACTTTTTCCCCAAGTTTTGAACCCTGCGGCTTATACAAAGGCGCAGCTAAGCTATGGATTTTTTTTTGCTAACAGATAATTATGAAATGGATTAAGCAAAGAAAAATCCAACAATGTACTAAAACTCAAAGTGTTTACAAAGTACAAGTAAGAAGAATAAGGGAAGCACTGTGTAACAGGGGTTAGTGCATGTGCCTCACAATACAAAGGTCCTTAGTTCAATCCCAGTTCAGGATATACATATATTGGTGCAATACATCTTTGGACAGTTTTGACCAGTATTTTAAAGGCCTACTGAAACCCACTACAACCGACCACGCAGTCTGATAGTTTATATATCAATGATGAAATCTTAACATTGCAACACATGCCAATACGGCCGGGTTAGCTTACTAAAGTGCAATTTTAAATTTTGCGCGAAATATCCTGCTGAAAACGTCTCGGTATGATGACGTCTGCGTGTTACGTCACGGATTGTAGAGGACATTTTGGGACAGCATGGTGGCCAGCTATTAAGTCGTCTGTTTTCATCGCAAAATTCCACAGTATTCTGGACATCTGTGTTGGTGAATCTTTTGCAATTTGTTCAATGAACAATGGAGACAGCAAAGAAGAAAGCTGTAGGTGGGAAGCGGTGTATTGCGGCAGGTGTTGTGCCGGATAACGCACCCCCTTGACTGTTGTGCCGGATAACACAGCCAGTGTTTCATTGTTTACATTCCCGGAAGATGACAGTCAAGCTTTACCATTGGCCTGTGGAGAACTGGGACAACAGAGACTCTTACCAGGAGGACTTTGAGTTGGATATGCAGACGCGGTACCGTGAGTACGCATGCAGCTGCGGCTTCCAAACATTTGATCGCTTGCCCGTACGTGCGTGCCGCTATGTGCATGTCACGTACGTCAATTTGGTCACTTTGGGGAAATATATGTGCTGTATGAACTTTGGGGAGGTGAACGGTACTTTGGGCTGTGGGATTGAGTGTGTTGTGCAGGTGTTTGAGTTGTATTGGCGGGTTATATGGACGGGAGGGGGGAGGTGTTTGTTATGCGGGATTAATTTGTGGCATATTAAATATAAGCCTGGTTGTGTTGTGGCTAATAGAGTATATATATGTCTTGTGTTTATTTACTGTTTTAGTCATTCCCAGCTGAATATCAGGTACCCACCCGCCTCTCACAGCATCTTCCCTATCTGAATCGCTCCCACTGCCCTCTAGTCCTTCACTCTCACTTTCCTCATCCACAAATCTTTCATCCTCGCTCAAATTAATGGGGAAATCGTCGCTTTCTCGGTCCGAATCGCTCTCGCTGCTGGTGGCCATGATTGTAAACAATGTGCAGATGTGAGGAGCTCCACAACCTGTGACGTCAGGCTACTCGTCTGCTACTTCCGGTACAGGCAAGGCTTTTTTATCAGCGACCAAAAGTTGCGAACTTTATCGTCGATAAATATAGCAATATCGCGAAATGATCAAGTATGACACATAGAATGGACCTGCTATCCCCGTTTAAATAAGAAAATCGCATTTCAGTAGGCCTTTAAGTCAAAGCAGGGCAGCATGGTGGAAACAGAGGTTCGTGCGTGTGCCTCACAATGAGAAAGATCCCGGGTTCGATCCTCGGGCTCGGGGTCTTTCTGTGTGGAGTTTGCATGTTCTCCCCGTGACTGCGTGGGTTCCCTCCGAGTACTCCGGCTTCCTCCCACCTCCAAAGACATGCACCTGGGGATAGGTTGATTGGCAACACTAAATTGGCCCTAGTGTGTGAATGTTGTCTGTCTATCTGTGTTGGCCCTGCGATGAGGTGGCGACTTGTCCAGGGTGTACCCCGCTTTCCGCCCGAATGCAGCTGAGATAGGCTCCAGCGACCCCAAAAGGGACAAGCGGTAGAAAATGGATGGATGGAAGTAAGAAGAATCCTACTGAACCTTATTAAAAATTTGAAAATCTTATTAATCTCATAAAAGATGAATAAAGACATCAATTACTTTGTTTGTATTGTTTGATCAGCCGTTTTACTGCCGTGTTTGGAAACAATTAAAGTATATTTAAAAAATATTTCTATGTACCGGTATATATATATATATACCCCGCTTTCCGCCCGAATGCATGTGCGGATAATATATCAACATTTTTTTGTTGTGTTCTAAAAGTCCAAATTTCATATAGTTGACACATTGGAACAAAAGAGCTAATTGGTTGAAATGTTGACGCTATAAAATAGGTTGTTTTTTTAAGTTGATACCATTACAGATAACGTCCTGCTTCACAGGAATGATACCAATAATCTATAAAAAATTGTATATGTATTTTTTATGTAGTTTGTCCATACCTTTCTTTGCGCCTGGGAACATCTTCAGGGGCGCAGGTGTCTTGGTAGGTTTTCAAAACACTTCGTAGCTATGCTGGCGTTATAGGTGGCTGATAACGTTTGATGTGTTAAGACGCAATGTTTTTTTTCTTACCCTGTGGAATGTTTGCAGAACATTTGGTGCAAATAGCAATCCAAATGTCTTCCTCTGAAACATTGAAGTAGTCCCCAATAAACGACACAATGTTTGCTTCCAATGAGCTCAGGGGAAGTTGATGACACGAGTACGAGGAAAGGAACGCTCGATTTTGCTCACCCTGTCCACAGTTTTTTTTATTTTTTTATTATTTTATCGGTTCTTGGAACTGTCCTTTAATGTTATCAGATTTATTGGTGTAACATCACAATTCCTCATATAGGCACAATAATTATATGTCCTGTATTTATCATGCAACCCTACTAATAACACAAAGCTAACATCCAGGCTGTTTTTCTTTTAAAAAAAACAACATATGTCGTAATGGCAATGAAAAAGGATATGTATCAAAATGGTCCCTCATCCTTTGAATATTTAGTGTGTGGTCCACAGTGGAAAAAGTTTGGACACCCATGGTATATATCATCATTTTTTTATATGCCCAACTTTTTGTATAATTCGGTTTTTGATAAAAAACTTCTCGCCAAAATTTTGCCTCAGTTCTTGTATACCATCTCTGTTATTCACTATGGGGTCAAAGAAAAGTTGTAAGTGCCAGCACTTCAATACAAAAGGTTAGAAACACTATTGAATTTAAGAAGAAATGTGATGATCTGTTGCCTGGATCATGTTTTGTTCTATTAGTTTTACTACCTCAGTTCTGTTTTCAGCACCCCTGGGTTTGTGTTTTGGTTACCATAGGTGCTGATTAGTTTCACTGGCCTCTGATTAGTGTTCGGGACGCTCACCTGCTCCCGGGCACTAATCAGAGAGCTACATATTCCTGTTATTCGCCACACACTGTCTGGCTGTCTTATTTGCTTCCATGCAACACATTACGTTGAATACTTCTGGATTCCTGAGCAATGCTTGGCCATTTTTTTGTGTTAGTTATTCCATTAGCTCCCCGTGCTATCGGCACGCTTAATTTTTGTATTTCCAATCATTTATGGACAATAAATAATTTTCTTACCTGTACACTGCATCCTGAGTTCCATCTGCATCTTGGGAGAACAACCCACACATAAACATGTGACCACACCGTAACAAGAAACTTGGAGCAATGATACTAAGTTGGCTTCCGTATATCTGTCATGAGGTGGGTTGAGTAGCCAAAAATGACTTACTTTAAAGTCATAATACTCAATTATAATGTAGTCGTCCAATTAGTTACTTGAGTAAGAGTAAGTAAGTATTCAGTGAAAAAAACTACCGAAGTACTGAGTAACTTCTAATTTATTGAGTTGCTATTTTTCAGTAGTACTTGCATTACAGCCGTAGTTGGTGTGTTTGTGTGTGTGTGTGTGTGTGTGTGTGTGTGTGTGTGTGCGAGAGATGCACCACATGTACTGCAAAAATGCACATTTTACAGTCACTTATGATGTTGTAACAGGGCTAATGTTAGTGTATGCACAGCTAAAACACTAAAAGAACATGTCTGTAGTTGGAGGTAAAATTCTTGTACGCTGAAATGTGAACATTTCTACTGACACAGATGACAGCACATGATATAAAGGTTGTTTTTATAGTTTGTAAGGTAAACACTGATTGAAGAAGTGTGCCGCCTCTTCTGATGGAGATCCGCACAAAAGTATTAAATTTTTACAGTGTGGTCATGTGACTGCTAGGCTCCATTTGATTGGTGAAATAGAGTTAAACAATACTAGTGCTTACGATGGATTGGGGAAACAGAGTTATCTGCTCGAAGAAGTCTCTCTGACACACTAAACAAATATACATTTACAGACACACTAAACAAATATACATTTACAAGCAGTAATCAATATATTAAAATACATATAATGATGATTAGAGGTGTCCCAATTCAACCAATATTGGAGCCTTGTTGGCCGATACAGACATTCTTTCATACTGATTGTGAACGAAGTTCCGAAAGAAAGTGCAGTTCCCATTTAAGCAGTGGCGGGCCATCCGTTTCCTACCCAGGCCTTCAGTCATGTTCTACTTCAGTGGTTCTTAACCTGGGTTCGATCGAACCCTAGGGGTTCGGTGAGTCGGCCTCAGGGGTTCGGCAGAGCTTCCGCTGCGGAGGTCAAGACACACCAGACTCATCGTGTAAACAAAAACTTCTCCCTGTCGGCGTATTATGGATACCCCCAAACAATGTTCCCTCTAATTTTCCATATGTGTGAGCAAACGCAAAAACTCCTTGAGCATTCAGTGGAGCACATGTGAGCGACGTCAGACGTGCACATGCACTGTGGCCACACCTGCAGCACACCTGTACCAAACCTGACTAAATTACAAGTTCAATGTTTTATTATTGTAATCAAATGATAGCATTAATTTCCATGAGATTATTTTCTAATATAAGTGTTTTGGCCACTTACAATGACTATACCATACTGTTTTTCATGAGCTGTGTACTAGTATTATATGTCTAGGTGGGGGGGTCCTACTTTGGAAATAATGTGTACCCCTTTCAGATATCTCATTTAGTTCCCACTAAAACATTCACATGTTGCACAATGAGATGTAAACATGGGATTATGTGAACATTCTGTAACTTTCTGTTTGTAAAATATATCTTTATTAGTATTTTTTTAATATAACAACATAATTTTATGATTACGATTCGGGTTCGGTGAATGGGCATATGAAACTGGTGGGGTTCCGTACCTCCAACAAGGTTAAGAACCACTGTTCTACTTAGTCCGACTTAAATAAATACCTCTCAAAATACCACAATTTATGTCACCACATGACCATGGCTGGAGAAATACTACACAAAAACACACTTGCGCACTACTCCGCATTGAATCACCTCAACAGTGTACAAAACTGGCTTTTTTTCGGCACATTTAAAAATCAGCAAATAAAACATATCTCTACGTGGTATTGTCAAAATTAGAATACTTGTAAAAAATCATATTGAACGTGAAAAAATAGAGAAATAAAATATTCTGACTCACAATTTGTAGAACTCATCCGACGGCACATAAGCCAGTGGTAACGCTCGAAGTTGAATGATTCGAGTAGAAGTGGCAAGCAAACCATTTCACCGCCGGGAAAGCTTAGCTAGATTCCAGGGTTGGCCGACCTTGTTTCACAAGATGTAGTTTCTCTTTGAAAATATCCTTCTTGAAAATGTCCTTGCAAATATATATCTGCTACCTAATCAACGTTTTGCTCTCCCTCTGTGTGGGTTAAAACGTGAGTACCGGGGATTTCTCTGAGTATCCAATCACAGTCACGTTTAACGTAAGGCTACCTGGATGGACTACTGTCAACAACTCCTGATCTAATTGGTTATCGCAACTGTCTATCAACTGAATGTCCTCCGTTCGTTGATTCAGAAGGCGCCCGGCAGAATTCATACGGCGCTGGCAACAAGCTAGCTGAATTTTAATTGGATAAAAACTCTGATAATAATAATAACAATAATAATACATTTTATTTATAAGGCGCCTTTCTGGGCACTCAAGAACACCGTACAAAATCACAACAATAAAATCAAATTGGATAAAAAACAACAACAGCAAAAACAAAAACAACAAAGAGAAAAGAAAAGATGATTACAATGAATAAGCAGTCAGGAATAGGTGTGTTTTGAGTCTTGATTTGAAGAGGGATATTGAATCTAAGTTGCGAAGGTCTGGTGGTAAAGAGTTCCAAAGATGTGGGTCAGAGCGGCTGAAAGCTCGGGCACCCATGGTGGACAGTTTAAATAAAGGGACAGTGAGATGGATGGAAGAAGAGGATCTTAGGGAATGTGAGGGCGTGGCGACATGGATCAGGTCAGAGAGATATGATGGAGAGAAGTTAACGTAAAAACTAAATTAAGAACACAATTATCCACCCATCCATCCATTTTCTATTGATTGCCCCTCTCGGGGTCACAGGGGGTGCTGGAGCCTATCCCAGCTGCATTTGGGCGGAAGGCGGGGTACACCCTGGACAAGTCGCCACCTCATCACAGGGCCAACACAGATAGACAAACAACATTCACACTCACATTCACACACTAGGGCCAATTTAGTGTTGCCAATCAACCTATCCCCAGGTGCATGTCTTTGGAGGTGGGAGGAAGCCAGATTACCTGGAAGGAACCCACGCAGTCACGGGGAGAACATGCAAACTCCACACAGAAAGACCCCGAGCACGGAGATTGAACCCAGGACCTTCTCATTGTGAGGCACACGCACTAACCGCTGTACCAACGTGCAAAAAATGTACTTTAATTAATTTATCATAATGATTTATGTTAGGCCAGCTGGCCCTGACGGCACACCATTGCCTTTAAATAAATGGAACAGAATAAACTGTACATTTATAGATAAATATAATTTTTTGGAACAATTATTGTAATTAAAAGTGTGACCGGTTTTTACAAAACTTTTTTTTGAAGGGGAAATTGCAAACTTCCTGTTGATTTTTGCTGGGAGTTGTTTATCTATGAAATGTAGGTTGAAGTGAGACCTACATAGAGGTTTTTGTTTCATGTCTCTACGACATTCGTACTGGAAGTTACAGGCAGTTTTGTCTGAGTTTTCTTCCTAGGAGCAGTTTTGTCTGTGTTTTCTTCCTACGGGGCGCTAAAGCGCAATTTTGAGTTTTGGGGTTAGGTTTTTTTATTAGATCGCAATTTTCGCCAGTCCTGATGTGTGTGCCCAGTTTGGTGAGTTTTGAAGCATTTTAAGGGGGTCAAATTACAGCTCAAAGAGGCAAAAGTGTCTGTGTTTACTAAACTTTTATTTTGAAGGGAAAATAGCAAACCTCCTGGTGATTTTTGCTGAAAGATGTCAGTGTATAATTTTTCGGACCAATTATTGTAATTAAAATCACTGACATCAGGACGCATCTTGTCACTCGTTCTTTACGTTTTGCACCAAAACACACGCATGCACCAGTCCTTAATGCGCTCACATACTCTACTGTTTTTTTTCCATTCATAAACATTAAGTTAATTGGAAACTCTAAATTCCATATGAGAGCACCCATGTCTTTTGTAGGGATATGGTGTTAAATGCAGCAAACACCACATTCCCCCTCATAAATCCTGCTCTTTCTTTCATAAGCATGCTTTTGTTTGCCGTGTGATCGTCTGACCCAGCTGCGGTTCAGGATGTGTCAGACAGAATGCTTGATGCTGCACTTCTTTACAAACAGCCTCGACCCGGTGGCCCTGCAGGTCTGCACGCACGTCGTTGAATAGAAAAGGGTCTGCCGGGGTCGAGCTAAGCCTCCTGCGTGCAGAATCGGGCCGGGATAGCGAGAGGGTGATTAGAGTAGCGTGTGGCAAAACGAAGAAATGTTTAAGTCTAATCCTATTTTCTCACAGCAAAGATGACTCTTCAGGTTGCCGAATTGTTTTGCATCCTTAACGATACTGGCATGCACTTCCTGCTTTCTATTTTGTCAAGTGTTGCCAGACAGCACAGGTAGCATTTTGTTTAGGTGTTTGACTTCTATCTGCTGCTGCATGAGCGCCAACATCCTCCTGGTGGAACAAAACTAACCTGAAGCCTGCTGTGCTGACGAGACCTTCCTTTTGTCCTATGATTAACGATTGTGTTGTAGCTGATGATGCTTTTCGTGCGTGCGCTTGCATGTAAAGGTGGAGAGTAGTAAACGTTAGGTCATGCCTGAGGTGTTTTGCAACTGTTTTATCAGATCATGGTATTTTTCTGTGTGCAACTATTTGGTCCTGCCTTGCGCTCTTATTTTGTGGTTTTTCACTTCCTGTTTTCTCCTTTCCTGCAGAAGCTTTGAGCACTTTTCCCCTCACCTGTTTTCTGCTTGCGACACCCTTCGGTTGTCGGTACATTATTCACTGGTCACTGTTGATGATTCTTTCCATGCTGAGCTCAAGTACGTACGTACTTTGTGGACGCCGTCTGCTCCATATTCTTTGTAAGTGTTTTTTGCTGTGTTCCAGCATTTTGTTTTGTTTCTTTTATAGTCTGTCCAGTCAGAGCACTTCCCCGTTGCTCTCGGTTTTTGTTTGTTTGATCATTAAATAACCTTTTTTTTTTTTTACTACACGCTTCCTCCTCGTTCGTCTGCACTTTAAATTATTACAACCTTCGTCGTGCTACACGGCGCACCCTTGACACAACTGTTCAAACGCAGATATCCTCAGCTGTGCTCTTTCGTCTTTCTCTTCTTATCAATATCAAGACAGGCACTGGCGAGCAACATAAATGAAAGAAGTAATTAAATGTTCAAATATATCCATTTTTTTCAGTCATGACCCCCCTCCCCTGTAAAACAGAAATACCGCCAACTGCCTGAATTTAAAGGCCTACTGAAATGCGATTTTCTTATTTAAACGGGGATAGCAGGTCCATTCTATGTGTCATACTTGATCATTTCGCGATATTGCCATATTTTTGGTGAAAGGATTTAGTAGAGAACATCGACGATAAAGTTCGCAACTTTTGGTCGCTAATAAAAAAGACTTGCCTGTACCGGAAGTAGCAGACGAGTAGCATGATGTCACAGGTTGTGGAGCTCCTCACTTTCGCACATTGTTTACAATCATGGCCACCAGCAGCGAGAGCGATTCGGACCGAGAAAGCGACGATTTCCCCATTATTTTGAGCGAGGATGAAAGATTTGTGGATGAGGAAAGTGAGAGTGAAGGACCAGAGGGCAGTGGGAGCCATTCAGATAGGGAAGATGCTGTGAGAGGCGGGTGGGACCTGATATTCAGCTGGGAATGACTAAAACAGTAAATAAACACAAGACATATATATACTCTATTAGCCACAACACAACCAGGCTTATATTTAATATGCCACAAATTAATCCCGCATAACAAACACCTCCCCCATCCCGTCCATATAACCCGCCAATACAACTCAAACACCTGCACAACACACTCAATCCCACAGCCCAAAGTACCGTTCACCTCCCCAAAGTTCATACAGCACATATATTTCCCCAAAGTCCCCAAAGTTACGTACATGACATGCACATAGCGGCACGCACGTACGGGCAAGCGATCAAATGTTTGGAAGCCGCAACTGCATGCGTACTCACGGTACCGCGTCTGCGTATCCAACTCAAAGTCCTCCTGGTAAGAGTCTCTGTTGTCCCAGTTCTGGCCGTGTTTGTGTTGCTGAAGTCGGCCGCAATACACCGCTTACCACCTACAGCTTTCTTCTTTGTTGTCTCCATTGTTCATTGAACAAATTGCAAAAGATTCACCAACACAGATGTCCGAATACTTTGGAATTTTGCGATGAAAACAGACGACTTAATAGCTGGCCACCATGCTGTCCCAAAATGTCCTCTACAATCCGAGAGGTCACGCGCTGACGTCATCATACCGAGACGTTTTCAGCAGGATATTTTGCGCAAAATTTAAAATTGCACTTTAGTAAGCTAACGTATTGGCATGTGTTGCAATGTTAAGATTTCATCATTGATATATAAACTATTAGACTGCGTGGTTGGTAGTAGTGGGTTTCAGTAGGCCTTTAATTCCTATTGAGAATGTATTTATTTATCTGTGCAACATACTGCGTGAGTAACATTCTTTATATATGCCGCTGACAATTTTCTATTCTTTTACAAACTTTCCCTGTACACATGTGTTCCCGTGCACTTATTACTTCTACTTGGTAGAACAGGAAGCTTGATAATTACAATGAGCACTGCTACCATCTAGCCTCAGGTTTGTGCATTGTTCTAACTGGGATATGTCCCCAGCAACATTTTTGGTCAATTTATTTGCTCTTGATCCGATTTTGTCCAACAAAATTACTAATATCACCACAGCAGCTCTGTTAGTTTAAAATATCGTATGAAAACACAAATAGAATCAAAGCTGCAAGCACCTCGGTGCAACCCGGGGTTTATGCGGGTTGTAGGGCACGCATGACCCATATGGCTCAATGCCTCGACACACCTTCAAAAAACTCAGGAAGATTAGAGCATGTGGATGGAAGTTGTGACTGTTATAATATTCCACCATAAGGGGGCGATATTGGTGATATGATTGCCTCGTCTTGATCAGTTCCCGAAATTGAAGCCTCAAATCATTTTGGAAAGAGAGCTGATCATAAAGTCAAGTAATGACTGTTTGATTGGGGATGGCGAGGAGCAGTTTTCACCACCTGACCTCCCCCAACCACGAAAAGGTATGGATAGGTAGGATAGTAAAGAAGTAATTCTTATCAATATCAGATTTTGTGGAGCCGAGTTACGAACGTTAAAAAGTTTTCTGGCAAACCATCAGATCAAAGTTTGGCGCCATGCGACGGCCACATCTTATGGCGTAGGCAAAATTCCTTCTCAATTTATCATCACCCATCTGACTAGTATTTATCATTTTAACCGTGGGCTAATTTGGTCAATCAGAATCGGAATCAGAAGTACCTTATTAATCCCCTAAGGGAAATTAAGAAAGTCCCTAGGACGAGTTCGTTAAAGTACGACCCATTTTTATGGATAAAAATAGCCGACGGAAACCAAGATGGCCAACTTCCTGTTTGTTTTCCAATTTGGGTTCTGGAGACTTTTACGTGCATCCTGTCATTAAGGACGTCTCCAGCGATTTTCCTGATGAAACGTAAATCTGGTGGCATGGGCTAATTTTTTTTTCTAATTTGGAAGAGGGCAATTTTGAAAGGTTGTGTTCGGGACTCCGAAAATCAAAAATTTGATGCGTTTGCAAAATTGGTGTGTTTCTGTGCTTGTTCAAAGCTTCAAAAATGTGATCGGAGTGCAAGAATAGTAATAAACCAAGCAAATTCAAATGAAATAATAAAGTAAAAAAGCCTGCTCAGTGATCTTGTGGTTAGACTTTGACTTAGACTTAGACTTAAACTTCCTTTTATTGTCATTCAAATTTGAACTTTACAGTACGGATAAGAACAAAATTTTGTTGCATTAGCTCGTTGTAGCACAGGATAAAAGAGCAATAAGGTGCAGATATAAATAAATAGATTACTGTACATATAAATATATTGCACTTTTGCATATGCATCCACGTTTATGGATGTATGTTATATTGTCTTTATATTCCAGCGAGTTAATCCGTTTTTGGGGGGAATTGAGGGAATTATTATGATGCGTTCAAGAGTCCGCCCTGAGATTGGTGAGTTCAAACCCCGGCCGAGTCATACCAAAGAGTATAAAAATGGGACCCATTACCATACTTGCCAACCCTCCCGATTTTTCCGGGAGACTCCCGAATTTCAGTGCCCCTCAATAAAATCTCCCGGGGCAACCATTCTCCCGATTTCCACCCGGACAACAATATTGGGGGCGTGCCTTAAAGACACTGCCTTTAATGTCCTCTCTCACCTGAAACCTTCACCCCTTAACAGCCGCATGCTGTCCAGGCGTCCGCTTTTCCTCCATATTTAATAGCGTACCGGCCCGGTCACATAAAAATGTAGCGTTGGACGAGTTTAACAATGATCTTTACTCGAAGATGTAAAGAAATGCTGACACGTTGTATGTTCTTTTAACTGGTTTAATGACAACGCAAGGCATACTTCGTCAACAGCCATACATGTCACACTGACGGTGGCCGTGTAAACAACTTTAACACTGTTACAAATATGCGCCACACTGTGAACCCACACCAAACAACAATGACAAACACATTTCGGGAGAACATCCGCTCCGTAACACAACATAAACACAACAGAACAAATACCCAGAATCCCTTGTAGCACTAACTCTTCCGGGACACTTCAATAACGTTCAATCCCCACCTTCTACCATCCTAGTCACGTCCGGTGTCCTTGGGCAAGACACTTTACCCTTGCTCCTGATGGGTGCTGGTTAGCGCCTTGCATGGCAGCTCCCGCCATCAGTGTGTGAATGTGTGTGTGAATGGGTGAATATGGAAATACTGTCAAAGCGCTTTGAGTACCTTGAAGGTAGAAAAGCGCTATACAAGTATAACCCATTTATCATTTATCTATGGCTTTTGGAGCTCAGTGCACAACTGCGCACACAACAAGAAGTAGACGAAGCAGAAGGACGAAAAAGAGACATGGCGACGACGGGTAAGAAGATTAAATTCGCTTGCAAATTCCAAAATGATTGGAAAAAAGAATTTCATTTCATCCAGAAAAGCTCGAAGGGGAAGAGGTATGCTGCCTGCACCTCAACCCCGCCCCCAACACTCCCCCGCCCGCGCAACCCCCCCCCCCCCCCCCCCAACCATGCCCCCAACACCCCCCCCCCATCCCCACCATCTCCCGAATTCGGAGGTCTCAAGGTTGGCGAGTATGCCCATTACCTCCCTGCTTGGCACTCAGCATCAAGGGATGGAATTGGGGGTTAAATCACCAAAATGATTCCAGAGTGTGGCTGCCGCTGCTGCTCACTGCTCCTCTCACCTCCCAGGGGGTGGAACAAGGGGATGGGTCAAATGCAGAGGGTAATTTCACCACCCCTAGTGTGTGTGTGTGACTATCAGTGGTACTTTAACTTTACTTTAAATTCAATAGGGCTTTTGCAGCTTCTTGTTGCGGTAGAAAATGGATGGATGGATCGATGGATGGATGGATAAATGTTGCTTGGGCCCCAGAAATATGCACAGATGGAGAAAAAAGCATGTCAACAAACTCTCTGTGTTGAAAGTCACAAGTAAATTCAATACTTAGTTTGGGTTATGTCAATAACCGCTCATGTCTGTGTCATTAAGCTCCACTGCATTACTAAAAGCAGAAACTTTCCCAGGGCTGGATTAGATTTGTTTTTTTGCTGCTGGGACTTGAAATGCAGGTTTCATGAGGAAGAGGCGCTCGGATTTACTCTTTCAGGAGAGGAGGCGAGCGACTAAGAGGGATGTCGTTGCTGATTTTGATCCCACGCTGCAGGGGGATGCTGAGGAATCTGGTGGGTGTTCGCTGCGTGTGTGTGTGTGAAGAAGGCCAGCCATCAGCATGTTCTTCTGTGGGATATTTTATCGAGTTGTTTCTTTCGGTTGCTGCTGACCGCTCATCCGCCAGCTCATAAGGACGCTGCCGCTGTCTGCACTTGAAGGTTAAACGTGTCCATTAGCTTCTGTTTATATGACGTGTTGTTGTGAGAAACCACATTACTGTCTTTCTTTAATCAGCACGGGGTTCTGTCACAATCACGGCCCTGCGGTGCACGAGCCCCAAATGTGCTGTCTTTGCACTCCTCTGTATCAACATCGCTTATTATCACAGCCGGCCGAGGAACACCCCGCACTAAAGTGTGTGAATGTGCGTTTATGCCAATCTCCAACTGTGCAGCAATTATTGCAGAGTTGTGTGGTTTGGAGTGCATGTTTCATTAGAAGCACTCTGGTGTTGCTCTTCACGTTCAAGGGAAAAATGGTATCATGGCGATGCTCTCTAAGACATAAGTGGTTGATGACATAACCAAAAATCGAAATTAGCCATTTCTTGCATCTTGATTTTCCTTTTTTTGTGCCTATTTTTATTTCAGTCCTCTGTTTTCCTATATACTCTTATTGTCAGGCTTGGTCAAAAATCGGACTCAGATGCAGAGTAGGGAACAATCCGGCAGGCTTTTATTTTGAAAGTTTATTTTCACCTCCAGAGTCAGGGCAAATCAACATAGGCTATAACCTGACTAGTCGGCGAAAAAAGGTTCCACAAAAAGGAACAACCGAAAATCACTCCGAAAGGAGGAAACACAAGAACAATAACGAATTAAACTTGGCGCAGGATATAATCTATGAAATTTATCATAAACAAAAACCGCTCCAAAACGAGGGAGAAACAATGACTATTAAACTTCTACACTGTATCTTATCTAAAATAGGTTAACAAAAGGTGTCACTCAAAAAATTTAGGAAAAGGAAGAACTGTAAGAAAAAACTGAAAACTCACCACTTAGGTTGCAAAACTAAATAACCAAAATCACTCTGCTGAGGAGGAGAACAAGAAAACTCAAAATATCAACAAGGGAATTCAGGATCGAGATATTCAAACAAGAGACGATGCAAGGCTTGGACATGATGCAAGAGAGGCACAAACAAACGAGACAATCTGGCACAGAACAAAGGGAGGCGTGGGCTTATACGACACATGAGGGTATTGGGGAACAGGTGGAAACAATCAGGAATCAGGGATGACATCGAGTGATGACACAAAAGGAAGGCCAAGTGACCTGAAACAAGAGGAGAGTTACTTTTCAAACTAAAACATGCAATTCACAAGACAGAAAAAACCAAGACAAGACATCCCTCACCACGGTGTGACACTTATCTAACAGAGCTTCCCTGGTAATTGTGTTACTTTCCTTATGTACAAATCTTTCTTCTGGTGACTAATAAATAAATGGGTGCATTTCGTTCGTTGCATGGTAATACTGCCATGCTTTTATTTTCAAGCTTAGTTTGTACCAGGAAAGCGCGAGGCCGCATGGTAGCGGTAATTGTGACAGGAGACGAGGCGCACATGCAGGGAAGAATGTTTTTAATTAGCTACACTAGTGCAACAGGAAAGTGCACTAGTGAAGCAAGCAAAGCATGAAATAATGCACGAAACAAATCAGTTTACACACTCAACTGACTGGCCTATAAAGAAGTCTGACTGGCACCCCAGAAGAGGTATGATTGCCAGACAGGTGAGGGAGTGGAGCCAGACAGGAAATGGAATGAAAATAAGAGCACAAGTACAAAAATAGACCTGAAATGACAGGTCATGACATAAGGTGCAGTTTAGTAATGTTGCTGTTGTTTAGCGATGCTGTTTAGCAGTGACGATAAAGTTAAAAATATTACTACACATGTCGACATAATCACATTTTTAATTTTTCATAGAAATGATCCCTCTGTAATAGACTCACTTTTGGAAACCCCCATAAATCAGGAAGGCATAATTTCTAAAATGTGTATCTTAATTTCCCATCTTTAAAGGGGAACATTATCACAATTTCAGAATTGTTAAAACCATTAAAAATCAGTTCCCAGTGGCTTATTATATTTTTCGAAGTTTTTTTCAAAATTTTACCCATCATGCAATATCCCTAAAAAAAGCTTCAAAGTGCCTGATTTTAACCACCCGTCCATTTTCCTGTGACGTCACATAGTGAAGCCAACACAAACAAACATGGCGGAAAGAACAGCAAGCTATAGCGACATTAGCTCGGATTCAGACTCGGATTTCAGCGGCTTAAGCGATTCAACAGATTACGCATGTATTGAAACGGATGGTTGTAGTGTGGAGGCAGGTAGCGAAAACGAAATTGAAGAAGAAACTGAAGCTATTGAGCCATATCGGTTTGAACCGTATGCAAGCGAAACCGACGAAAACGACACGACAACCAGCGACACGGGAGAAAACGAGGACGAATTCGGCGATCGCCTTCTAACCAACGATTGGTATGTGTTTGTTTGGCATTAAAGGAAACTAACAACTATGAATTAGGTTTACAACATATGAAATACATTTGGCAACAACATGCACTTTGAGAGTGCAGACAGCCCAATTTTTATCAATTAATGTATTCTGTAGACATACCCTCATCCGCGCTCTTTTCCTGAAAGCTGATCTGTCCAGTTTTGGAGTTGATGTCAGCAGGCCAGGGAAGCTAGGGTCGATGGGGGGTTTAGCTCGCTCGTCTGCGGGAACAAACTGCCGCCATTGCTTGCCGTGCTACCGAGGTCCTTTGTCCCTGAATTGCTCACACACTCCGGCAGATTCAATGGGGGTCTGGCGGCAGATTTCTTTGACTTTATCGTTGGAAATGCATCTGCTTTGAGTGTCGCAGGATATCCACACATTCTTGCCATCTCTGTCGTAGCATAGCTTTCGTCGGTAAAGTGTGCGGAACAAACGTCCAATTTCTTGCCACTTTCGCATCTTTGGGCCACTGGTGCAACTTGAATCCGTCCCTGTTCGTGTTGTTACACCCTCCGACAACACAGCGACGAGGCATGATGTCTCCAAGGTACGGAAAACAGTCGAAAAAACGGAAAATAACAGAGCTGATTTGACTCGGTGTTTGAGAAAATGGCGGATTGCTTCCCGATGTGACGCCACGTTGTGACGTCATCGCTCCGAGAGCGAATATTAGAAAGGCGTTTAATTCGCCAACATTCACCCATTTAGAGTTCGGAAATCGGTTAAAAAAATATATGGTCTTTTTTTCTGCAACATCAAGGTATATATTGACGCTTAAATAGGTCTGGTGATAATGTTCTCCTTTAAGAGACGTCTCTTGACAAAATTAGAAACGACCGGGAAGCAGAATTTGGCAAAGTTTTGGATGACAATGACTGCAAATCTGCATGGATACAAATAAATGATAGCACATCTTGTTCAAAACTTAATCTAATACAGTTTAAGGTTGTCCATCGCGTATATTTTACTAACGCTAAACTTTCCAAAATGTATGCCAATATTGCAGATACTGCAAACATGACACATGTTCTAGTCCTGTCACTGCCTGAAAGCGTACTGGATTAATATTTTTAAACATCTTGCAGATGCACAACATTTTAAATTGACTCCTTGTGCAGAATTGCCTATTTTCGGAATTTCCACCAAACTATCAAAAAATTATGCAGATTTTTAGGGATAGTATTGCCTTTGCATCATTAATAGCTCGTAGAAGGATTTTATTGGAGTGGAAATCACAGTTAGCCCCTAAGTCCTCCCTATCGTTTAAGGACCTCCTGTTTTTCTTAGATTTAGAGAAAATTAAATTTAATATGAGGTAGGGCTGCAACAAACGATTAATTTGATAATCGATTAATCTGATGATTATTACTTCGATTAATCGATTAATAATCGGATAAAAGAGACAAACTACATTTCTATCCTTTCCAGTATTTTATTGAAAAAAAAAACCCAGCATACTGGCACCATACTTGTTTTGATTATTGTTTCTCAGCTGTTTGTAATTGTAGCAGTTTATAAATAAAGGTTTATAAAAAAATATATAAAAAATGTAAATAAATAAATAAATAAAAGCCTCTGCGATGACTAAATTAATCGGCAACTATTTTTATAATCGATTTTAATCTATTTAATCGATTAGTTGTTGCAGCCCTAATATGAGGGGTACACCAAAACAATTTGACTTGACCTTGGGCAGTATGATTAGTTACATAGCTAAAGTAAAGACACTATAGAACAAATGTGACACTCACTGTGGACAATGAACCTTTCCACTTACCCCAACTCTTTTTTGTTGTTGTTGTTTTTATTCAGTGACACTTCCCTGTATGTTTGGGAATTGTATTTTTGTATTTTTTTCCCCTTTTAATCAGTTTGTGTGATTCTCTATCTGCTTGTGGTGAAGAGGAAGGCAGTACATTGCTACCCACTGTGACTGAAATGTAGGGCGGGGGGTGGAGGGGTTGGGGGGGTGTTATTATTTTACTTTTATTTTATTTTTTGTAATTTTTTGGGGGCGGAGGACAAAAAAAAGTGTCTGTTTTGTCAGTACCTGTAATATAATTTCCCTATCAAATGAATAGATAAATATTACAAAAAAAAGAAATGATCCCTTTGGATCTAAAATGTTATGTGAACAAAGGCGGGGATGAGTTTGTCCACGTCCACAGGTTGTTGACACAAGCGGAACAAACTTAAGCGGGTTCCACCGTAGTTCTGAAGATACTTGTAATCCTAGTTATAACCTAGTTCACACCATTTTGGCTTTGCCGTATTTTAAATCAGATATTATTCAGATTTAGTAGGTCTCATAAGGAGAAATAAAAAAGTTGATTAAGAAATTGCCCTTAGTGCTGCTGGAGGCAAATACCCCTGGAGCCCCGTGGTCACAGATTGCATAACAGGAGTACTTTGTTTTTTTGCACACACACTTTTCGTATGATTGACAACATTTTTTGCCAATATTTTACCGTACGGCCAAAAATTGCATGTAACAAACTAGTCTGTTTGCCCGCAAATCATTCTGCAGAATCAAGAGCCCAATCAAAGAATCTTGTGCGTTGGTCACTCAGTCTTTATGCCTTTTTTTTTTATCGAGTACGACTGCAAATTAAGCCACCGTGGGGCCAAAGAGAGTTGCGAATGCCAGCACTTTGCCAACAAGAGTCTTCAGTAAAGATAAAAGTGATGTGAAATGTTAATGTATCCAATTTAATCATTGCTTTTGTATTTTGTATGGTTTTATTTATGTAAAACTACAAATATTACTAAGGATGTGAATCGTATAACAAATCATGATTTCATTCTATTTTGGTTCTTGGGGTGACAATTTAATTGAGAATCCATTCTTGATTGCAACCGATTCTTGCAATATATTATGTCATGATCCCATATGATAGTTTAGACTTTGTTAGTTATTTTCCTGTGTTTTGTATCATTTCTTGTCCTGGTGTGCTTATTTTGGTTGTACTTCCGTGTTTGCCTCACCTTCACTTTCTGTTTATTTTCCTGCCAGCGCACCTATTTTCTATTTATAATCAATTCTATTTAAACTCACCTGTTGCTCTTTACCAGAGCTTGATTATTGCCTTTTTCTCAGTGTGCATGAAATACTCTGCTGTTTTTTTAAAGAATGTAAAGAATGCAATTATTTGACTTGCACTCAGTCTTCTTTCTCTGCATCCTGGGGTTACGCCATCAGCCTACTGACATGTTATATGGTATAAAAATTATGATGAAACCTTTTCAAAACAGGTTACAGGTTACAAAAAATGCATACGCACTTGCACAGCTAGTAAGGGCGGGAAGGGTCTAAAAAACTGATTTCCATTTTATTGACATTCAATTAAAATCAAACAAAAAAAAATATCAACATAAAATTAATGTAAATTATGAATGAAAAATGATGAATAGATTCAGAATCAAAATAAATAAGAATTGCGATTTGGATGTGGGGCAGCACGGTGGTATAGGGGTTAGTGCATGTGCCTCACTATACAAAGGTCCTGGGTTTGATCTCCGGGCTTGGGGTCTTTCTGTGTGGAGTTTGCATGTTCTCCCCGTGACTGCATGGGTTCCGGACTCTGGCTTCCTCCCACATCCAAAGTCATGCACCTGGGGATAGGTTGATTGGCAACACTAAATTGGCCCTAGTGTGTGAATGTGATGATGAATGTTGTCTGTCTGTGTTGGCCCTGCGATGAGGTGGCGACTTGTCCAGGGTGTACCCCGCTTACCGCCCGACTGCAGCTGGGATAGGCTCCAGCACCCCCGCGACCCCCAAAGGGGACAAGCGGTAGAAAATGGATGGATGGATGGCATTACCTCTGCCAGGAGGTTAGGTTTTTGCTGGGGTTTGTCTGTTTGCCTATTTGTTAGAAAGCAACATACACTATATTGCCAAAAATATTTGGCCACCTGCCTTGACTCACATATGAACTTGAAGTGCCATCCCATTCCTATCCGGGAGCATTAAAAGTTCCTTTCACTGGAACTAAGGGGCCAAGCCCGTCTCCTGAAAAACAACCCCACACCATAATTCCTCCTCCACCAAATTTCACAATCAGCACAATGCAGTCCGAAATGTACCGTTCTCGAGGCAACCTCCAAACCCAGACTGGTCCATCAGATTGCCAGATGGAAAAGCGTGATTCATCACTCCAGAGAAGGCGTCTCCACTACTCTAGAGTCCAGTGGCGACGTGCTTTACACCACTGCATCCGACGCTTTGCATTGGACTTGGTGATGTATGGCTTAGATGCAGCTGCTCAACCATGGAAACCCACTCCATGAAGCTCTCTGCGTATTGTACATGGGCTAATTGGAAGGTCACATGAAGTTTGGAGCTCTGTAGCAACTGCAGAAAGTCTTTGCACTATGCGCTTCAGCATCCGCTGATCCCTCTCTGTCAGTTTACGTGGCCTACCACTTGGTGGCTGAGTTGTTGTTGTTCCCAAACTCTTCCATTTTCTTATAATAAAGCCGACAGTTGACTTTGGAATATTTAGGAGCGAGGAAATTTCACGACTGGATTTGTTGCACAGGTATGACAGTTCCACGCTGGAAATCACTGAGAGTGGCCCATTCTTTCACAAATGTTTGTAAAAACAATCTCCATGCCTAAGTGCTTGATTTTATACATTTGTGGCCGGGCCAAGTGATTAGGAAACCTGATTCTGATCATTTGGATGGGTGGCCAAATACTTTTGGCAATATAGTGTAGCTTCAAAAGTTACGGGCGGATTTTAATGAAACTTTCGGGAAATGTCAAAAATGGAATAAGGAACAAGTGATTATATTTTGTCTGGATTCTGGATTTTTTTTAAATTATCCTTTATTATTAGGACTTGGGCCTTGGTGGAGATCTGCGTTCTCTGTTTTTTTTCTAATTCTCCATAAAATGTTTTTTGTGTTAATATTTTTGGGGGTCTGCAACGGAATAGTTGGGTTTACATAACTTCCTACGAGAAAAATTGCGTCAGTTTTTGTACAATTCGATATTTGGAGGGGACTATTGACAAAAAACAAGGTAGTGTTTTTGGCTTTGACCCTGCATCCCTCATTTTGGGTCCCATATCTGTTGTAAATAATAGGATTTTTTTTCTTATGAGCCCTGAAAGTTTGCCGCAGATCAAACATTGCAAGCAAAAACAGCATGTGAAGGAATGATACTCTCCAGGCACGTCTTTGTTAACCGCAAAGGCAAGTGAGGGGTTTTGATGCGACGACAAGACAGAAACAGTTTTGACATTCAGCGTTTGGTTGGGACTTATCACAGCTGGTCACTATAGCAACCAGAGACCGTCTCAATGGCATGTTACCTGTCAGCATCCTTTGAGGGTGACACATCTCTCTGTCGCCTGCTGAAGCAAGCTTCAGGGCTTGTAAAGAAAAGGAAGCATGAACATCACAGCCATGAGAAACTTGTCAAGACTGAGGGAATGCGAGAGCAAAGTTAAAAAAAATAATTTAGAAAAGAGCGACGGGAGAGTAAGCGTAAGTCGTTTGGAGGTCCGGCTGTGACAACTCACTCATTAGTCACTGCCAGAGCGAAAGAAAAGTAGTGTTTTGACAACTTAGGCTTGTGGTCACACAACACAGACCCTTTCTTGTTCTTTTGTTCGCCTCAGAAAGGACAGGATTATTGCATAAGACGACAACTTCCTTCTTAAGCATAATTGGACCTGTTTTTATTTCCATTCACTTTAACCAGTCTTGTGTTTCTTCTTCTTCCTGCTGGTAAAATTCAATGTTTTGTCACGTCGCAGTGTTGCAGGGGAGGGATTAGTCTGTTGCCCTCGGCAACACACAGCAATGCTGCACATCATCAGTCACATTTTACATTACACTGTGCTGTAGAGAATGGCAATGCATGCACAGTTGACGGCTCTGTGTAATGGAATACGGTCTCTAATTAAGCTACGCTATGTGCTTGCGCGACTTTGACACCTGGGACTAAAGTTCAAATCCTCCTACACCGGACCACTAATTAAAGCTAATGATTGGTGGCTCTCTGTATGTCCAGCCACTCTTGCGTGGTATTAGAATATAAACAGTGGACATTTGCTAGGCGTGTAAAAGTACATGTTGGTAATTAGATTTTCTTTGTACTAGGCTTGTACGGTATACCGGTATTAGTAAAGTACCGCGATACTAATGAATCATATTCGGTACTATACCGCCTCTAAAAAGTACCAGTCCCCCACCCGTCGTCGTCGTCACGTCGTAGCTGTCACGCAGTGTTGTAACTACTTCTAAATCACTACTCCTTGTCTCCATGGCGACAAATATAGTACAGGGAGTGACAACTATTCACGCTTCACTAAAGAACGCAGCACACCGGAGTCATAACATTGGATGTGTTAAAAATGATCAATAGTTGACAAAGTCAAGTCAAGATTTTAATATATATATATATATATATATATATATATATATATACAGTATATGAAAATATAAACAAACGTCATTGGTGGATCTACACCTAACATCCACTGTAATGATACCAAGTAAAGGAGCGTATGTAGTCGATACTACTATGATAACATCAATATTTTTTAGCATCACAAAATCTTATTTCGTTTAAAAAAAAAATGATATTATGTTTATAAACTCAGGAAATATGTCCCTGGACACATGATGACTTTGAATGTGACCAATGTATGATCCTGTAACTACTTGGTATCGGATTGATACCCAAAATTTATGATATCATCCAAAACTAATGTAAAGTATCAAACAACAGAAGTATAAGCGATTATTACATTTTAACAGAAGTGTAGACTGTGTTGGCCCTGCGATGAGGTGGCGACTTGTCCAGGGTGTACCCCGCCTTCTGCCCGATTGTAGCTGAGATAGGCTCCAGCGCCCCCCGCAACCCCAAAGGGAATAAGCGGTAGAAAATAGATGGATGGATAGACAGAACATGTTGAAAGAGAAAATAACCAGATATTAACAGTAAATTAACGAGTGGATTAATAATTCATTTTCTACCACTTGTCCTTAATAATTTTGACAAAATAATAGAATGATAAATGACACAATATGTTACTGCATATGTCAGCAGCTAAATTAAGAGCCTTTGTTTGTTTACTTACTACTAAAAGACAAGTTGTCTAGTATGTTCACTATTTTATTTAAAGAAAAACTTGCAATAAGAATCATATGTTTAATGTACCCTAAGATGTTTGTTAAAATAAAGCCAATAATGACATTTTTTGTGGTACCCTTTATTTCGAAAAGTACTGAAAAGTACCGAAATACATTTTGGTACCGGTACCGGTACCAAAATATTGGTATCGGGACAACACTATTTTGTATGGAACATTTGTGCAGAATTCCCTCACGGAACAAACATATTGAGTGAGGGACAGGAAGTGTGTAACTGCCCAACAACGTTGTTAAGCGTCTTGATTAGGGATGTCCGATAATGGCTTTTTGCCGATATCCGATATTCCGATATTGTCCAACTCTTTAATTACCGATACCGATATCAACCGATGTATACAGTTGTGGAATTAACACATTATTATGCCTAATTTGGACAACCTAGGTATGGTGAAGATAAGCTACTTTAAAAAAAAATAAAATAAAATAAAATAAGATAAATAAATTAAAAACATTTTCTTGAATACAAAAGAAAGTAAAACAATATAAAAACAGTACATTGAAACTAGTAATTAATGAACATTAGTAAAATTAACTGTTAAAGGTTAGTACTATTAGTGGACCAGCAGCACGCACAATCATGTGTGCTTACGGACTGTATCCCTTGCAGACTGTATTGATATATATTGATATATAATGTAGGAACCAAAATATTAATATCAGAAAGAAACAACCCTTTTGTGTGAATGAGTGTGAATGAGTGTAAATGGGGGAGGGAGGTTTTTTGGGTTGGTGCACTAATTGTGTATCTTGTGTTTTTTATGTTGATTTAATTAAAAAAAACAAAAATAACCCGATACCGATAATAAAAAAAACGATACCAATAATTTCCGATATTACATATTAACGCATTTATCGGCCGATAATATCGGACATCTCTAGTCTTGACCGCAAACATGTTTTGTGAAGCGATCACCGACCTTTAAGGGGAACTGCACTATTTTGGGAATTTTGACCGTCATTCACAATTCCTATGTAAGACAAGAACACATACGTCCTTCTTGTTTATGCATTCTAACTTGTAAAAGTACTACAATGATTACAAATAAAAAATTACATCTACTTTACCTTTTAATCTGGTGTTCAGCCGAAGAAAGTTTGAGAGATGCGCAATGTCGACAACGCTGTGGATTCTCCCTGAAGGTTTTAAACCACACATCGCTTGCTTTCTTTGAAATCATCTAGAACATTTTTGTAAAAAGGCTCACAAAACAATTTAAAAGCACACACAGTAGCGAGTGATAGCACTGCTCTGACTGAATGATCGCAGAATAGCGATCAGCCCGCCCTCAGTGGATGTGCTACCGGGCCAAAAATGGCTGCGCTGCGAGGCACACAATAGGTGGATGAAAGCATATTTTTACCTGGCCTGTGGTTTATAAATCAACAAAGTTAGTGTAATGAGGGGTTTGTATATAAAGTGCATGAAGAACTTTCTTCTTTTTATCCATCCATCCATCCATCCATTTTCTACCGCTTATTCCTTTTGGGGTCGCGGGGGGCGCTGGAGCCTATCTCAGCTTCAATCGGGCGAAAGGCGGGGTACACCCTGGACAAGTCGCCACCTCATCGCAGGGCCAACACAGATAGATGGACAACATTCACACTCACATTCACACACTAGGGCCAATTTAGTGTTGCCAATCAACCTATCCCCAGGTGCATGTCTTTGGAGGTGGGAGGAAGCCAGAGTACCCGGAGGGAACCCACGCAGTCACGGGGAGAACATGCAAACTCCACCCAGAAAGATCCCGAGGTCGGGATTGAACTCACGACTACTCAGGACCTTCGTATTGTGAGGCAGACACATTAACCCCTGTTCCACCGTGCTGCCCACTTTCTTTTTTTAATGCAGATAAAAAAACAAAACACAATTCCTTCAGTTTATCAGTATGTGGAATTAAATGAAGGAATAGCTTAAGCCAGTGTTTTTCAACCTTTTTTGGAGCCAAGGCACATTTTTGTTCATTGAAAAAATGCGGAGGCACACCACCAGCAGAAAACATTACAAATGTAAACTCGGTAGTTGATATTGACAGTAAAAAGTCATTATTGCAATTGTTTGATATGAATTCAAACCATAACAAACCATGCATCACTTTAGTTCTTGTCTCAAAGTAAGTGTCACAAAGTGTGAATTATTTTGAGTTTTTTGGTATTTTCCTGTGTGTAGTGTCTTGCGCTCCTATTTTGGTGGCTTTTCCTGTCTTGTTGGTATTTTCCTGTAGCAGTTTCATGTCTTCTTTTGAGCGCTATTCCCCGCACCTGCTTTGTTTTAGCAATCAAGACTATTTCAGTTGTGCGGACGCTATCCTTCTTTGTGTGGACATTGTTGATTGTCATGTCATGTACGGATGTACTTTGTGGACGCCATCTGCGCCACACGCTGTAAGTTTTTATGGAATATGACAGAGTCAGATGACTGCCGATTTTGTTGTCAGGAGTCTGAATCCACCCTGCATTTGTTTTGGTATTGTCATATTGTGTTTTCGTTTTGGGTGGAAGTTGAAAAAATGTGTTTAAGGATTGGTTTGTTTATGAAGCTTGATGTGGTTTCTCTTATTTTAGGAGAGTTCATTGACAATCATGATTTAATCAATTTGCTTATAGTACTCGGTAAAAGGTTTATTTTTAAGGCCCAAAACAGATATTCACTTATTATTACTTTCTTTAAAACATTTATTCAGTATTTTTTAACTTTAGAAAGTTACATGGTTGAAAATGATAATGATGCCAAAAAACATAAAAAAAGATGGTAAGTCCTCAAAGGCTTATTTTGGAAAGTGTAATTATGTTTATAGATTATATGATATCTGTGGTTGTGTTCCCTAATTTGAGTGACCTGGACATAATCTGGACTGTACATAAATGCTTTTTTTGAAAATGTAATTTTGTTTATATATTATATGCAATCTGTTGTGTTCCCTAATTTTTTTTTCAGTGTAGATGATTGAAGGTGTGTGTTGCTGAGCCTGACTTGGACATTATGTGGACTGGACCTGGTTTTAAAAACCCTTTAAACAAATCTAATTTCATTTACAACCTGGTCTGGTGAAGATAAGGTCCTTTTTTTTATTTTTTTTTTATTTTTTATTTTTTTAAGATAAATAAATAATATTTTCTTGGATACAAAGTAAAACAATATAAAAATAATTACATAAAAAATAGTAATTAATGAAAATGTTAGTGGACCAGCAGCACATACAATCAATCATGTGTGCTTCAGGGACTGTGTCCCTTGCAGACGTGTGGTCCATGTTGTGGGAACCAGAATATTGGTAGCAGAAAGAAACAACCCCTTTTGTGTGAATGAGTGTGAATGGGGGAGGGAGGTTTATTTTTGGGTTGATGCACTAGTTGAAAGTGTATCTTGTGTTTTTTCTATGTCGATTAAAAAAAAAAAAAAAAAAAAAAAAGTCTTTGCTGTCATCCAGCATTCTGTTTTTGTTTACTTTGTAGCCAGTTCAGTTTTAGTTTCGTTTTCCATAGCCAACCCTAAGCTTCAATGCCTTTTTTAGGGGCACTCGCCTTTTGTTTACTTTTGGTTTAAGCATTAGATAGACGTTTACAAAGCAATTAGCTACCTGCTGCCACCTACTGATATGAAAGAGTATTACACGGTTACTCTGCCGAGCTCTAGACAGCACACACACTCAACAACAACAACACATCATTTGCACACTATAATTACTGTTTTGCATAAAACATTTTTAACCCAAATAGGTAAAATTACACAATCTCCCTCAGCACACCAAGACTGTATCTCACAGCACACCTGTGTGCCGCGGCACAGTGGTTAAAAAAACACTGGCTTAGGAAATGAAGGCACACACATGAATATGATCCAGTTTAAGAAAGCGTTTACAACGAACAAAAAAGGAAGAATTATGATAAACTTTTTGAATTTATTGGTAATAAAATATTATTCATCTCATTAGGTGAATCATGACTGACTAAACTATTTATGAAGAAAACTGTTGTATTGAAAAAAGATTTGATGTGCACTCTGTACAAATTAAGAACAGGAAGTGAACACATGTGTTAGTAGTTGCCATTAAACAAGCTTAGCTTCGTCCAATTCCTTTTCGGACATGTTGTAAATAATAATGAAAACATATGTATAATATAAAAATGTCAAAAGTCACCCCGGGTAACCTTCTAAGAACCAGCGTCCTGTGCAGTGGACATTTGTGTTTTGCATTACAGGACTTTTTTGGGTGTAACTCAAAAGAAATAAACAAAAAAAGAAAAAGTCCGCTACATAGGATGCTGTTTCTCAGGGGGAAATATATTGCATCACCACTACTAAGATGTGGAGTGAAGTGAATTATATTTATATAGCGCTTTTCTGTAGTGACTCAATGCGCTTTACATAGTGAAACCCATTATCTAATATATAATATATATACACCAGTGTGGGTGGCACTGGGAGCAAGTGGGTAAGGCATCTTGCCCAAGCACACAACGGCAGTGACTACACACTAAAAAAATGCTGGGTTATTTTGATAACCCAATTTATGAGTTGTGAGTGTTGGGTTCACTTTTGGAGTTATTTTTATGAAGAGAAATCCATTTTTGGGGTTACAAGGGTATTATTTTAACTATATTAGTTAAAAGTTAAAGTACTAATGATTGTCACACACACACTAGGTGTGGTGAAATGTGTCCTCTGCATTTGACCCATCCCCTTGATCACCCCCTGGGAGTAGTGGGCAGCAGCGGTGCCGCGCCCGGGAATCATTTTGGTGATTTAACCCCCAATTCCAACCCTTGATGCTGAGTGCCAAGCAGGGAGGTAATGGGTCCCATTTTAATAGTCTTTGGTATGACTCGGCCGGGGTTTGAACTCACAACCTACCGATCTCAGGGCGGACACTCTAACCACTAGGACACTGAGTGGGTTTTCAAAACTATGAACTAGGGATGTCCGATAATATCGGCAGGCCGATATTATCGGCCGATAAATGCGTTAAAATGTAATATCGGAAATTATCGGTATATTTTTTTTTATTACCAGTATCGTTTTTTATTTATTTATTTTTATTAAATCAACATAAAAAACACAAGATACACTTACAATTAGTGCACCAACCCAAAAAACCTCCCTCCCCCATTTACACTCATTCACACAAAAGGGTTGTTTCTTTCTGTTGTTAATATTCTGGTTCCTACATTATATATCAATATATATCAATACAGTCTGCAAGGGATACAGTCCGTAAGCACACATGATTGTGCGTGCTGCTGGTCCACTAATAGTACTAACCTTTAACAGTTAATTTTACTCATTTTCATTAATTACTAGTTTCTATGTAACTGTTTTTATATTGTTTTACTTTCTTTTTTTATTCAAGAAAATGTTTTTAACTTATTTATCTTATTTTATTATTATTTAAAAAAAAGTACCTTATCTTGTCCAAATTAGGCATAATAATGTGTTAATTCCACGACTGCATATATCTGTTGATATCGGTATCGGTTGATATCGGTATCGGTAATTAAAGTTGGACAATATTGGAAATCGGCAAAAAACCATTATCGGACATCCCTACTATGAACCATTTTTGGGTTGTTTTTCAATGAGTAACACACTTTTGGGTAAAAGGCTTTTTTTAATTAAAAAGGTAGTTTTTTCTTAAAGGGAATTTTTTAAGGATTGATCTCATTAACAATATTTATAATCACACATCTTATGTACATGAAAACATTTGAGCATGCTGTATAGAACTACTATTGTCATGATCCGCTGCACGGATCACGTTTGTTTAGTTTTTGACTCCCTCAGTTTCTGTTTTGAGCACCCCTGGGTTTGTGTTTTAGTTGCCATGACTGCAGATTGTTTTCACCTGCCTCTGATTAATGTTCAGGATGCTCACCTGCTCCTGGGCACTAATCAGAGAGCTACTTATTCCCTGCTTTTTGCCACACTCAGTCTGGCTTACTTATTTGCTTCCACGCAACAGTTAGGACGGCTACTAATTTGATTTCTGAGCTAAGCTTCGCCTTTTTGTTTGCCTGTTTCCACGCTAAGCTTTTCTTGTTCGCTATTCCGTTAGCTTCCTGTGCTATCGAAACTCTTTGTTTGTATACTGCACGATTTATGGACAATAAGTAATTTCCTTACCTGCACTTTGCCTCCGGAGTCCCGTCTGCATCCTGGGAGAACGATCCACGCAGTACAATGCGACCCCGCCATGACAACTACGACCATACACGGCAATTCTTGTAAAAGAAATGTCACTCATATCTTGCTTCTGAGTATATTTTAATGGAATAAACATAAGTAGTTGGGGAGAAGTAGGACAAACCAGCAATAAAATGTATAATTTGCAACCAACTATTTGGTCAAGGAGCGCTAAATTGCGCAACCCAATAGTTGGGTTTGGAATAACCCAAGTTTGTAGTGAGCATAACTCAGCTTTTGTGTTAAATAAATTAAACCCACTAGTTGGGTTATGAATCAATCAACGTTGAGTTAGCATAACTTAACTTTTGGGTTAAATAATTCCACCCAATAGTTTGGTTGGGAATAACCCAAGATTAAGTTATCATAACTCAACTTTTTGGTTTAATCATTCCACGCAAAAGTTCGGTTGAAAAAAATTATGCCAAAATGTTGAGTTAAAATAACTCAAATAAGGGGTTTTTCCTTTTCTGTGGCAGCAGTTGGGTTATTTTTTAACCCTCAAGTTGCTGGTACGGCCGCTCTACCAACCGAGCCACGCCGCCCCGAGATGGTGTCTTGTGTAGGCTTTTATCGTTATGTTGACCAGGATGTATAAAAACGATGCTATTTTTATGTTGCCCGTGTGATCCTCAGCTTAGCGTGCGCCTCTCGGCTCCCGATGTGCTGCGTCTGCGAATGTTTCTGTGACAATGACGCTCACGCCTGCTTTGTGCATCTCGCCAGCTTCCCATAGAGGCTTGTTGAGAAGCCCAACAATGAAAGGAGGGATGACAAGTGACACTGATGGACAGGCCGGTAGACGCGGGAGACATGACAAGCCTTATTCTTCCCTTATTTGTCACGTCCGTGTTTTGTTCCCTCATTTCACTGCAGTCAACATACAATCTGCACTGGCTTCAGAAACAACAATAGGGGATTTTTGTGTCCTCAAACGGTTTATTGTACATATTTGAGTTTTTGTTGGTCATTCGTTCCAAAAGGCCCGATGAAGCAATTTTTTTTTTTATAAGAAATAATGTAAATCCACTCTAGACACCCAAAAATATTAACACGTACACCAGCGGTGTCAAACTCATTTTATATCGGGGGCCACATGGAGAAAATCTACTCCCAAGTGTCACGGCGGGGTTGCAGCTTACTGCGCGGTTCGTTCTCCCGGGATGCAAACGGACGACTCCGGACAGGACTTGCAGGTAGGAACATGATTTAATCTTGAAAATAACGCGAACTACCAAAAAACAGAAAACAAGCAAAAGGAATAATGTGCTGATCGCACTCGAAACTAAGCTACCACTTAGCATGGACTAGAAGACAAGCAAATTTACATGACGAGAGCATGAAGCAAACACTTAGCATAAACTATGGCATGGAACACTCGCGAAACTTACTAGTAGGTTGCGTGAAGCAAACAATGACGCCAGGACGACTGACTGGCAAAGGCAGGCTTAAATAGTGCCTCTGATGAGAAACAGGTGAGCGTCCCAAACACCAGAGGCAGGTGAAAACAATAAGCAGCCATGGCAACCAAACCAAACTCAGAGTTGTCACAAACAGGAACTAAAGGAGTCCAAAACTAACAGAAAATATAAAAACATGATCCGGACCACGGATTATGACACCAAGTAGGCTGGGCTGGTAAAATCACAGCACGATAACTTAAAAACAACTTCAGATTATTTTCTTTGTTTAAAAATAGAACAAGCACATTCTGAAAATGTACAAATCATAATGTTGGGTTTTCTTTACACTTATATGTTGCGGTTAATAGTATTCTACCTTTAATTGTCGTTATTTATATTTTCTCAATAAATTATGAAATAATGTTCATCAGTTAACTAATTGGTGTTAATTTTCAATCTATTAAGATAAAAAAATCATATCAAAATCAAATTACAGGATGTTATTTATGTAGTTGGATAATTTTCCTTGACTGATTTACTAACATGTGGTTTATTTTGTACATATGTAGCATCATCTACAAATATACAAAGAATTGCTATTGCGACATTTAGTACGCATCCAGTGGCTGTTTCTTTCATTCAAAAATTTCAGGTTAATTTTTATACTTAGCAAACTCAGCCTGATCCGGCCCTCGGGCCGTACGTTTGACACCTCTGACGTACACGTTTCATAGAAAAAACATTATAGTTTTACATGCAGAAAACAATGCAGAATACTTATAAATAATTACTAAAAAATTTACATTTCCTTCATTCATTCCTATGAGTTATTTCTTGAATCCAATAGTGATTCTAACATTTTTTTCTTTTTTTTTAATCAAAGTGCTGGCATTCGCACCTTTTTTTGGCCTTTTTTTTTGCAGCAAAATAAAAACCACAGAGACTGAGTCACCAATGCTTTGGATTCTACACAAAGTAGGGCATATGAAAAACCGTGGTATATTCAATTACACTGTACTACATTTTGATATTCACCTCTGCATATGTTGCCTACTTATACCAGGATATGATTTATTCCAAAAGAAATACAGTTCTGGTTACCTAGGGATGTAACGATAAACAGGATGAATGACGAATCACGGTAAAATGCTTAATTTTACCTTTTTAAATTGAAATGATCGTAAAACCGTGATTGATAACCTGTCATAACGGGGGGGGGGGGGGGGGGTCGCAGCTTGCTGCGAGGTTTGTTCTCCCGGGATGCAAACGGACTATTCCGGACAAGGCTTGCAGGTAGGAACATATTTATTTTCTCAAGTAATCCTACACATCACAAAGACCGGAACCAAACAAAAGAAAAGCGTGCCGTTCACACGAGAAGCTAACGAACAAAAAAAAACTTAACGCAGGAAACATAGAAGCTCAACACTTAACATGGACTATGGCCTGGAACAAAGACTTACTGTGGCATGAAACAACTAACATTTACGTGGACACGGCATGAATCGAACAACTAGCATAAACTTGGAATCGGACATGAAAACGAGCAATGACGCCAGGCCGACTGACTGGCAAAAGCTGGCTTAAATAGTGCCTCTGATTAGACCAGTGGTTCTTAACCTGGGTTCAATCGAACCCTAGGGGTTCGGTGAGTCGGCCTCAGGGGTTCGGCAGAGCCTCCGCCGCGGAGGTCAAGACACACCAGACTCATCGTGTAAACAAAAACTTCTCCCTGTCGGCGTATTATGGATACCCCAAACAATGTTACCTCTAATTTTCCATATGTGTGAGCAAACGCAAAAACTCCTTGAGCATTCAGTGGAGCACATGTGAGCGACGTTAGGCATGCACATGCACTGTGGCCACACCCGCAGCACACCTGTCCCAAACCTGACTAAATAACAAGTTCAATGTTTTATTATTGTAATCAAATGACAGCAGTCATTTCCATGAGATTATTTTCTAATATAAGTGTTTTGGCCCACTTACAATGACTATTACATATTGTTTTTCATGAGCTGTGTACTAGTATTATATGTCTGGGTGGGGGGTCCTACTTTGGAATTAATGTGTACCCCTTTCAGATATCTCATTTAGTTCCCACTAAAACATTCACATGTTGCACAATGAGATGTAAACATGGGATTATGTGTACATTCTGTAACTTTCTGTTTGTAAAAAATATCTTTATTAGTATTTCTTTAATATAACAACATCATTTTATGATTAAGATTCGGGTTTGGTGAATGCACATATGAAACTGGTGGGGTTCCGTACCTCCAACGAGGTTAAGAACCACTGGATTAGACACAGGTGAACGTCCGAACACCACAGGCAGGTGAAAACAATAAGCTGCCATGGCAACCAAACCAAACTCAGAAGTGTCACAAACAGGAACTAAAAGAGCCCAAACCTAACAGAAAATAACAAAAACATGATCCAGACCACAGATCATGACATAACCTCACTTTGATAAACTTACAGAACGGTGATACTGCTTATATTAATGATCATTAACTGGAAATGCAAGCTTGCATGCTAATAGCTGGTTAGCATAAATGCTAACATGACTACAAAAGACATGAATGTTAATTTGCCTTTATCTTGAAAAAAAAAAAAAAACCTTTACAAATTTAAACACTAAAGTAAAAATAATATGGCTCTTAAAAAGCCAGAACAAAATTTAAGGTTTCTTCTGTCGATAAATTATTTTGTGTGTCTGTTTATTTGACTAATTGTTTAAAAAACAAAACTTGGTTGAAATATTTCAATGTGTATGTGCTGTAAATACTTGTTGAGTTCGTTTTTTAGGTTAAATCAAAAATACCATGATAATAATGATAACCCTGATAATTTGGAGCTGCACCAGCACCCTGGACAAGTCTTTATATTTACATGTTACATGTGGCCCTCTGAGGGGAGCCATTATTGTGATGTGGAACTCAATAAAAATGAGTTTGACACTTTTGAATTACACCCTCTGAGTCAGGCAAAAAAAACACATTGTTGATGATTTGGGGCACATTTTTCAAGCTCCCGTTTGACTTTACAGTCACAGAGTTTCCATATTCTGATTGTAATTTATTTTAAAGAATTAAAGGTATGAATGGAACTGTAGTTGTTGAGCTAGTTTACTCATTGGAGTTAGCATTTGTCAAGTTAGCATATTGGGTCACTAAGTTCTCCTCAGTTTCTGTTCTGGGTCAAGTAGTTCCTGGTTTATTCGACCTCTTTTTATTTTGTTGCCTCGTTTGGGATGAGTGTTCTAAAAAAAAGGCGATTTTTAGGTTTCAATGGTTGCCTTTAACTCTCGGGAGTCCACAACCTCATATCTGCAGTCTGTGCAGGCGCAGCAAGATAGGTCGAGAGTGTAGACTTTCACATTGCATATGGGTTTTTAATGCTTTGAAAGTGAAAGTAAACAGATAATCAAAGCGTGAGAGAATGTCGGCTAGCAGAGGCAGAGAGGGAAAGGTAGGCCAACACTGCAGTCAACTGGCAAACTAACTTTGAAATGTTACAGTAGGAAGGGGATTCATATGGCCCCATTCATCACGGTTGACCTGACACATGAAACGTGACGAAATGAATCTGTTTTAGCCGGCAGATGGCAGTAGAGTGTTGAATATCTTAAAATGTGTTTTCTGGCAATTCCAACTTTGCAATTCCAGTCTCAGTTGCTCTGCAGAGTGGTGCTTTCCATCATTTTCAGCAGACTGCATTGCAAAATGATTACCCCCCACCTTCCTCTTACATGAGATCCACCCAGGAATGGGGCCATATGAATCCCTTCCTACTGTATATTAAGCAATCTTGAGGTGGCCAACATACCCATTTTCTATCATTTGATGCAATATTTGTTGACAGGGGCGCCGCTAGGGATTTTGGGCCCCATGAAAAGAATCTTTACAGGGCCCCCAACACAGTGTCATTATTTTTTCTGTATTATAATTTCATCATCATTAGGGGCCTCTCTGGGCCCCCCTCCATCATGGGCCCCTAGAATCCGTCTCCTTTACCCCCCCTTTTCGGCGCCCCTGTTTGTTGAGTACAAATTTGGTCAATTGTAACTTTCTGAGCCCTCATCTGGCTTTCCATCCATCCATCCATATTCTACCGCTTATTCCCTTTGGGGTGGCGGGGGGCGCTGGGGAGCTGGAGCCTATCTCAGCTACAATCGGGCGGATGGCGGGGTACACCCTGGACAAGTCGCCACCTCATCGCAGGGCCAACACAGATAGACAGACAACATTCACACTCACATTCACACACTAGGGCCAATTTAGTGTTGCCAATCAACCTATCCTCATCTGGCTTTGAAGGTCAATAATAATCAATTGTATTACATAGGGGTGTAACGGTACACAAACATTTCGGTTCGGTACGTACCTCGGTTTAGAGGTCACGGTTCGGTTCATTTTCGGTACAGTAAGAAAACAACAAAATATACATTTTTGGGTTATTTATTTACCAAATTTGCAAAATCTTCCACCAAAGATATATTTTTCTTAGTGGAATATTTGATGTGAAGTAATCGGAACTTTGGATAGGTCAATAATTCATAATAACATTGATTTTGATTCAATATTATGTTTTGAGCAATGACAGTTTGAAAAAAAAAAAAAAAACAGCTTTGTTTTATTAGTCAACATTGCAACTTTTTCTAAATTACATTTCACCTTTAAGCTTTTTTATTTCACTTTTGTTGTGTTTTTGTTTATTTTAATAGTATTTTTAGAATGTGCCGTGGGCCTTTTAAAACATTAGCTGTGGCATACTCGCCTACCTTGAGACCTCCGAATTCGGGAGATGGGGGGGTGGGGGTGGAGGGCGTGGTCGGGGGTGGGGCTGGCGTCTGGTTGGGGGCGTGTCTGGGGGCGTGGTTAAGAGGGGAGGAGTACATTTACAGCTAGAATAATAATAATAATAATAAATTCACCAAAAGTCAAGTATTTCATATAAACATAGCCATCTTTGTCTCGGCATATGTTACACCATCGGATCTCCATTTTGCGAGGTGGCCCATAAAACTGGGCTGGGACACCGGTGCTGCGCTGCCGACGCTTTGTGCTTCGCTGTCTGTTCATGACTGAGTATATTTCGGCCACCGTGTTCAATGGAAAAGTCTGTTCTACAAAATTTACAGGCAACATACCCCTTCCCCTTCGAACTGCCCTGGATAAACTGAAATTCTTGTTTCCATTCGTTTTGGAACTTAAAAGCGTATTTCTTCATCTTACTCGTCGTCGGCGTCGCCATGGCTTTATCTTCCTCGGCCGCATCGAACTGGAGGGGGCGTGGCCTCCAGCTCCGGCTGGAAATCGGGAGAAAATTTGTCCCGGGAGGTTTTCGGGAGAGGCGCTGAATTTCGGGAGTCTCCCGGGGAAATCGGGAGGGTTGGCAAGTATGAGCTGTGGGCCGCTAGTTGACTCCGGGGCACACTTTTGACACCCCTGCTACAGATAATAAAAAATGAAATCTGATAAATCTATGGATAAAAAGCAGAGCCTGGCGACGCATGCGCGTTTGTCATAACTCTCTCGCTCTCTCTGTCTCTGCCCCTCCCTCACAAATGCTGCTGCCGCACAATTTATTTTGTTTTTAACCCCTTCTTAACCCTGAACGTACATTGAAAATACACGCAACCCTAACTCAAAATGCCGTACATTTGATGCATTTAAGAAACTCCGCCCTGACAGCTCCGCAAAAGAGGACATGTCCGGTGAAAAGAGGACGTATGGTCAGTCTATCCTAGCCCGTTAGTTGCTCTCATGCCGTGTGTTGTGCCTCGGTGTGCATTGTTTACACAACGTGCGGTACGCTACTTAATATGTCCGTGTGGAAACTCGTTCGGTACACCTCCGAACCGAACCGAAACCCTCGTACCGAAACGGTTGAATTCAAATACACGTACCGTTACACCCCTAGTATTACATCATTTTTAAAAACTACTTTTAACTTTATTGTTTGCTAACTTTCCACATGCGTTTGTTTTATACATTTTTACATACATGTTTTATTCTCATTCAAGTTTGTGGATGATTGTATGCCCAATGTGTTGATACACTGTTGACATGAAGAACTAACAGTACAGTTGGCCATTTATTTAATTTCAATATAATTTGGGGTTGGACTTTGTCAACATTTGGATGTTTTGTCTGAAAGTGCCTCTGCAGGTTGAGTTGGTTGTTTGAAGTTTATTTCAAACATGTATGCAATTTCAGTATGACACATCACATACTTTCATTTTTTCTGTACAACATGTCTGAAAAGGAGTAGGAAGAAGCAGAGCTTAGTTAAGTCTACCCCTTTTCTACCTAATGGCAATTCCGGTGCTAACTTCCTGTTCTTCATTTGTACATAATTGACATCAATTCATTCTGAACACAACAGTTTTGTACATAAATAGTTAGGTCAGTTATGATTCACATAATGAGATGAATAAATGATTGTTTTTCATAATGTTTAATACGTTTGTCATAATTCCTCCTTGTACTTTGTAAACAATTGTAGTTTGAACAGTTTTTTAATGTGAATCAAATTAGTGCTTTTTATTTAATTCTACATACTGATCAGTGGTGGCCCGTCAGGGCCAGCAAGGCCTTTTCTGCTGACCTAACATAACCAGAAATCATGATCATAATTAAAGATAAAATTATTTTTTTATTTACTTTCCCTAAATATCTACAATTATTAATATTTTCTTCATGTCATATTATGCTCCTTCCAATGCTGCTGTTTTTATTTTTAGTAGAGATGTCCGATAATATCGGCCTGCCGATATTATCGGCCGATAAATGCGTTAAAATTTAATATCGGAAATTATCGGTATCGTTTTGTTTTTTTTATCGGTATCGTTTTTTTTTTTTGTTGTTGTTGTTTTTTTTTTTTAAATCAACATAAAAAACACAAGAACCCAAAAAACCTTCCTCCCCCATTTACACTCATTCACACAAAAGGGTTGCTTTTTTTATGTTATTAATATTCTGGTTCCTACATTATATATCAATATAGATCAATACAGTCTGCACGGATACAGTCCGTAAGCACACATGATTGTGCGTGTAGCTGGTCCACTAATAGTACTAACCTTTAACAGTTAATTTTACTCATTTTCATTAATTACTAGTTTCTATGTAATTGTTTTTATATTGTTTTACTTTCTTTTTTATTCAAGAAAATGTTTTTAATTTATTTATCTTATTTTATAAACATTTTTTAAAAGTACCTTATCTTCACTATACCTGGTTGTCCAAATTAGGCATAATAATGTGTTAATTGCACGACTGTATATATCGGTTGATATCGGTATCGGTTGATATCGGTATCGGTATTTAAAGATTTGGACAATATCGGATATCGGCAAAAAGACATTATCGGACATCCCTAATTTTTAGCTTTTGTTGCCATGCTGTACCAAATCTACCCGAGACCTTCAGAATCAACAATGCGGGCGTCCGTGCACTGTAAGTGAACAGGAACATACAGTTGATAGACAGTTGCGATAGCCAATCAGATCACGAGTTGTTGTCAGTAAGGCCTTCTAGATGGCCTCACGTTGAACGTGACGTTTACGCGTCCCGTGATTGGATACTCACCGGGACCGTGAGCGGATGAATTTGAGAACACATACAGTTGATAGACAGTTGCGATAGGCAATCAGATCACAAGCTGTTGACAGTAGCCTATCTAACAAGCCTGATGTTAACGAGACTGTGATTGGATACTCACTTGTCATTCCGAAGTGAGTATCCATTCACAAGTTTCAATTTAGCAGGAAGCGGGAAGTGTTGCGCCGTAGCCAGACCGGGATAGCAAAGAACAAGAACAAAACGTTGATTAGGTGGCAGATATATTGTAGTGTCCCGCAAGAGTTGGTACTGCAGGGAATTCTGTGAATTTGTTATGTTGTGTTCATGTTGCGTTGCGGTGCAAATATTCTCCCGAAATGTGTTTGTCATTGTTGTTTAATATGGTTTCACTATATGGCACATGTTTATGACAGTGTTGCCGTTGTTCATACGGCCACCCTTAGTGTGACATGTATGGCTGTTGACTAAGTAGGCCCTTCATTCACATGTTTGTTCGAAACTAACAGGTTCATTAAAAATGGCAATGATCGGGCGGCGTGAAGTCTTGACATCTTCAACTAAAGACCATTATTAACCCATCGAACGCTTCAATGTATTTGCAAGGCAATTTAAAAGAGAAGCTTCATCTTGTGAGACGATGTCGGCCAAACCCCGGAGGCTAACTCAGCTGTTCTGAGCTGCTTGCCATTGCCACTCGAGGGGTACCACTGGCTTATACGGCGTCAAATAGTGAGTTCAAATATTTTATTATTTCACTTTTAATATGTTTTTTGCCATTTTCATATTGACAGTACCACATAAGATATGTTTTGATTGCTGATGCGTTTTAATAGATTTTTAAATGCGCCAGAAAATAACCCGTTTTGTACACTGTTGAGGTGGTTCAATGCCCAGTAGGGCATAAATGTGTTCCTGTATAGTATTACTCCAGCAACAGTCAAGTGGGGACATAAATTATGATATTTTGAGAGGTGATCATTGAAGTCGGACATCACTGAAGGCCTAGGTAGGAAACGCACGGCCCGCCACTCATACTGATATACTAAAAGTTATACTTCTGCGAGACCTCGTTTATTTCATTGCATATCGTCGAGTTGCTGTTTAAAGGCAAATTTTCATATCTATTTTTATTTTTTTTGAGTCGATAGTACATTGTTTGGTTTGAGTGAGAGTCGTCTTTTTCAACTACAACTCACCCAACTTTCGGTCATAACCCAAAGCTCGTGACCAGGGCCGGCCCGTGGCATAGGCCGTATAGGCAAATGCTAAGGGCGCCGTCCATCAGGGGGCGCCACGCCAGTGCCACAAATGTTGGAGGAAAGAAAAAAAAAAAAAAAGTTGTTACTATTATTTCTAAATACAAAAAATAATCTCACGTTAATTAAAATGCAAAGTAAAGCCTATTTAATAGAAATATTATTTGTTACAACATTACGCCCCCCTCCTCCCCCCGCACGGTGCGCCCCCTCCCTTCCCGTATCATGACTCTTTTTGGACGTCACCACATCACAAAATCAACACAAGATGTCAAAACGGCCAAAACTGTCAGGTGCCCAGGGAAGAAAAAAGAGAAAAGAAGAGGAGAAACGAGAAAAGACAGAGTTAGCAGGTAGGTAACATTAGCCTACATGAAATTATTTGTCTGTTACAGAATGTGATAGTAACCTGGCTTTTTAGCATTAAGCTAATGTTACATGACTCGGCAATTGCTAATCAATAAATAGCTAGTTCTGTTTTAACGTCGGGTTAATATTGTGGAGGGGGCTAAATTGTTATGGAAAATAATAATGTAACGTTAGGTAATTACAGTACTCCCACCTTACATTCCTCAGGGACATTTGTATTAGATCTTTTAAGCAGGTGTTTTTTGTTTACATTGTTATTGCCTTCTGGTTAGCTAATGTTTTCCCTGCAGGTAATAGTCACTTTTCCACCCCTTTATATATTAGGTATAGTTGTAAGTAAAAAAAAGGTCAAAGACAAAGCTATTCGGGTTCTTGTGAGTATATACACTTCACTGCCGATGTGGGGGGGCGCCACCTAAAATCTTGCCTAGGGCGCCAGATTGATTAGGGCCGGGCCTGCTCGTGACCATAGGTGAGGATGGGAACGTAGATCGACCGGTAAATTGAGAGCTTTGCCTTCCGGCTCAGCTCCTTCTTCATTATGACCGAAAGGACAAGATCACGGGTACAAGCGGCCGAAATGAGTTTCCTCCGCCGGGTGGCGGGGCTCTCCCTTAGAGTTAGGGTGAGAAGCTCTGTCATCCGGGGGGAGCTCAAAGTAAAGCCGCTGCTCCTCCACATCGAGAGGAGCCAGATGAGGTGGTTCGGGCATCTGGTCAGGATGCCACCCGATCGCCTCCCTCGGGAGGTGTTTAGGGCACGTCCGACCGGTAGGAGGCCACGGGGAAGACCCAGGACACGTTGGGAAGACTATGTCTCCCGGCTGGCCTGGGAACGCCTTGGGATCCCGCGGGAGGAGCTGGACGAAGTGGCTGGGGAGAGGGAAGTCTGGGCTTCCCTGCTTAGGCTGCTGCCCCCGCAACCTGACCTCGGATAAGCGGAAGAAGATGGATGGATGGATGGATGGAACTTACCCAACTGCTGTTTCATTGTGATGCCTATGCCTTGCCGTTTCCCCCTGCAAAGCGGTGGAAGTACTGCACGAATGAGTAACCTTACTTTAAATGTTTTCATTAGGCCTATTTGGGCGATGTTTGGCGGGCCAAATGAAAAGCTTTGTCTCGCTGGGTGTGGCCCGTGGACTCTAGAGCAGTGGAGACACCTTCTCTGGCAATCTGATGGACGAGTCTGGGTTTGGAGGTTGCCAGGAGAACGGTACATTTCGGACTGCATTGTGCCAAGTGTGAAATTATGAGGAATTATGGTGTGGGGTTTGTTTTCAGGAGTTGGACTTGGCCCCTTAGTTCCAGTGAAAGGAACTTTGAATGCTCCAGGATACCAAAACATTTTGGACAATTCCATGCTCCTAACCTCGTGGGAACAGTTTGGAGCGCGTACCTTCCTCTTCCAACATGACTGTGCACCACTGCACAAAGCAAGGTCCATAAAGACATGGATGTCAGAGTCTGGTGTGGATGAACTTGACTGGCCTGCACAGAGTCCTGACCTGAAGCCAACAGAACACCTTTGGGATGAATTAGAACAGAAGAGCCAGGCTTTCTCAACCAACATCAGTGCGTGACCTCACCAATGCGCTTTTGGAAGAATGGTAGAAAATTCCTATAAACATACTCCGCAACCTTGTGGACAGCCTTTCCAGAAGAGTTGAAGCTGTAATAGCTGCAAAAGGCATCATATTGAACCCTATGGGTTAGGAATGGGATGGCACTTCAAGTTCATATGTGAGTCAAGGCAGGTGGCCAAATACTTTTGGCAATATACTGTACATCGGTACCGTTGAGGACTGGTATCGATTCCCCGATACCGGAAATTGGTACCATATTGGTTCAAATGTAAAAGGCACCAATCCCTAGACACCTTCATGTGACAAGTGTTGACGGAATGTGTCATTCTCGCCCTTTCTTCATAACATGAGCCTCGCACTTCTCCCCGAGGTCAGCTGGACGGTGGTGCTCGCTCTCTCTAACATGTCCACAAACAGCCAGCAGCAGCATGTGTCTCATAAACATGGCTGCACGGGGCATTGATTGAAACCCTTACAAGATACTCTCACTTGTTGTTCCCGTTCAAGATGTAATTTTCTTCAGCATGCCGGATGCTCAGTAATTGGTCAGAAAACATAAAAAACCACATCCCTGTCTGGCCTTTCCCGAGCTCGTCAAGTGGACGTGTACGTGAACTTTGGAGTGAAAAGACAACCTCAGGGGGTTTGACTGGAGCTTGAAACTTTGTTTTAATCCTTGCAAAAGCACAGCTGCACTGACATGTGACAAGGTCACACTGCGGTGACAATGTTAACCATTTGGATTACCAAGATAATCCCTTTTATTAAAAGGCAGTGTGTTGTCACCTGAGTCTGATCTGACCATGTTGATCTTGTCAGGTTACTGACGTGTGTGTGTGTGTGTGTGTGTGTGTGTGTGTGTGTGTGTGTGTGTGTGTGTGTGTGTGTGTGTGTGTGTGTCATCAGCCAGGTAGTTAGTGTTGATATATCATCTGCAAACTGCTGTTTCGAGAACAAAGCCCAGAATGGCATTGGGGTCTCAAAAATAATCAGATGTATGTCATTTGCTGTGATGTTGGACGGAATGGAAATAGCTCTGCATTGATTGAAGTTCTGTGACTTAATTGTTTTTGCAAATAACCATTAACTTTGAATTTAATGATAGCAACACATTGCAAAAAAGTTGGCACAGGGGCATTTTTACCACTGTGTTACATGGCCTTTCCTTTTAACAACACTCAGTAAACGTTTGGGAACTGAGGAGACCAATTTTTGAAGCTTTTCAGGTGGAATTATTTCCCATTCTTGCTTGTTTAAGTTGTTCAACAAGTCCAGGGTCTCTGTTGTGGCATTTTGCGCCACACATTTTCAATGGGAGACAGGTCTGGACTACAGGCAGGCCAGTCTAGTACCCACACTCTTTTACTGTGAAGCCACGCTGTTGTAACACGTGGTTTGGTATTGTCTTGCTGAAATAAGCAGGGGCGTTCATGATAACGTTGCTTGGATGGCAACATATGTTGCTCCAAAACCTGTATATACCTTTCAGCATTAATGGTGCCTTCAAAGCTGTGTAAGTTACCCATGCCTTGGGCACTAATACACCCCCGTATCATCACAGATGCTGGCTTTTGAACTTTGCTCCTGTAACAATTCTGGATGGTTCTTTTCCACTTTGTTCCGGAGGACACGGCGTCCACAGTTTCCAAAAACAACTTGAAATGTGGACTCGTCAGACCACAGAACACTTTCCCACTTTGCATCAGTCCATCTTAGATGAGCTGGGGCCCAGCGAAGCCGGCGGCTTTTCTGGGTGTTGTTGATAAATGGCTTTCGCTCTGCATAGTACAGTTTTAACTTACACTTACCGATGTAGCGACAAACTGTAGTTACTGACAATGGTTTTCTGAAGTGTTCCTGAGCCCATGTGGTGATATCCTTTACACGCTGATGTCGCTTTTTGATGCAGTACCGCTTGAGGGATAAAAGGTCCATAATATCATCGCTTACGTGCAGTGATTTCTCCATATTCTCTGAATCTTTTGAGGATATTACGGACCGTAGACGGTGAAATCCCTAAATTTTGCAATAGCTCGTTTAGAAATGTTGTTCTTAAACTGTTCGAGAATTTGCTCACGCATTTGTTCATATAGTGGTGACCCTCGCCCCATCCTTGTTTGTGAATGACTAAGCATTTCATGGAAGCTGCTTTTATAACCAATCATGGCACCCACATGTTTCCAATTAACCTGTTCACCTGTGGGACGTTCCAAATAAGTGTTTGATGAGCATTCCTCAACTTTCTCAGTCTTTTTTGCCACTTGTGCCAGCTTTTTTCAAATTCCAAATGAGCTAATATTTGCAAAAAATAACAAAGTTGTCCAGTTCGAACGTTGAGTATCTTGTCTTTGCAGTCTATTCATTTGAATATAGGCTGAAAATGATTTGCAAATCATTGTATTCTGTTTTTATTTACGATTCACACAACATGCCAACTTCGCTGGTTTTGTGTTTTGTATTTATGCATGTCTGAACGCTCGCTAAATGGCAACAAAGTGGAGGCTGCAGAATTTAAGAGTTTCGGCCAAGAGGAGAAGAATGCAGATTTAAACAACCTTGATATTCATTGAGTATTCTTTTAAAATAAACTAACAGTACACCACTGGCATCCAACATTATTTTAAAAGCCCCTGAAATGAGCAGGATAGGATTAACATGTGTGTGTCTGTGTGTTATTGAGTTACGACGTAAACGTAGACACGTCTGATGTTATTTTTGCTTACAACCGAATCAATAGCTGAAATGACCGCAGCCTCCCAAAATGCCAATATGGTTGGGTGGTGATGTAAGTACTCCGGCATGGAAGCAGTGCTTTCTCCTAAAGTAATACATATTGATTTGTGGAAGTACTTTGGCAAATTGAGGTGTTTGTGTTGCTCCCCTGTGCAAAGTGGTTGAAATGATGTCCATAGAATGCGTTGGTTCGTCTACACTACAGAGCAATTTAAATCAGGTTAATTTAATGCTTAGCAGACCGGCAAAGAGAGGAGGAGCCTCACCGGGGCCCCTTATTCTCATGTGGTAATAATTAAGTGTGGGAGAGACTCTCCATGAATATTCATGAGTACGATTGCTCAAGCGTGTATTCATCTGTTACAGAGAATGACATTCGCCGTATGCAGTTGTTTTTTTTTTTAAACTGTGGCAAACATATGACATTTGCAGTATCCTTGCTTTGTTTATGTAAACACAGAAAATACAAACCTCGTTTCCATATGAGTTGGGAAATGGTGTTAGATGTAAATATAAACGGAATACAATGATTTGCAAATCATTTTCAACCCATATTCAGTTGAATATGCTACAAAGACAACATATTTGATGTTCAAACTGATAAACTTTTTTTTTTGTGCAAATAATCATTAACTTTAGAATTTGATGACAGCAACATGTGACAAAGAAGTTGGGAAAGGTGGCAATAAATACTGATAAAGTTGAGGAATGCTCATCAAAGACTTATTTGGAACATCCCACAGGTGTGCAGGCTAATTGGGAACAGGTGGGTGCCATGATTGGGTATAAAAGTAGATTCCATGAAATGCTCAGTCATTCACAAACAAGGATGGGGCGAGGGTCACCACTTTGTCAACAAATGCGTGAGCAAATTGTTGAAAAGTTTAAGAAAAACCTTTCTCAACCAACTGTTGCAAGGAATTTAGGGATTTCACCATCTACGGTCCGTAATATCATCAAAGGGTTCAGAGAATCTGGAGAAATCACTGCACGTAAGCAGCTAAGCCCGTGACCTTCGATCCCTCAGGCTGTACTGCATCAACAAGCGAAATCAGTGTGTAAAGGATATCACCACATGGGAACACTTCAGAAACCCACTGTCAGTAACTACAGTTGGTCACTACATCTGTAAGTGCAAGTTAAAACTCTCCTATGCAAGGCGAAAACCGTTGATCAACAACGCCCAGAAACGCTGTCGGCTTCGCTGGGCCTGAGCTCATCTAAGATGGACTGATACAAAGTGGAAAAGTGTTCTGTGGTGTGACGAGTCCACATTTCAAATTGTTTTTGGAAACTGTGGACGTCGTGTCCTCCGGACCAAAGAGGAAAAGAACCATCTGGATTGTTATAGGCGCAAAGTGTAAAATCCAGCATGTGTGATGGTATGGGGGTGTATTAGTGCCCAAGACATGGGTAACTTACACATCTGTGAAGGCGCCATTAATGCTGAAAGGTACGTACAGGTTTTGGAGCAACATATGCTGCCATCCAAGCAACGTTACCTTGGACGCCCCTGCTTATTTCAGCAAGACAATGCCAAGCCACGTGTTACATCAACATGGCTTCATAGTAAAAGAGTGTGGGTACTAGACTGGCCTGCCTGTAGTCCAGACCTGTCTCCCATTGAAAATGTGTGGCGCATTAGGAGGCCTAAAATACCACAACGGAGACCCCCGGACTGTTGAACAACTTAAGCTGTACATCAAGCAAGAATGGGAAAGAATTCCACCTGAGAAGCTTAAAAAATGTGTCTCCTCAGTTCCCAAAGGTTTACTGAGTGTTGTTAAAAGGAAAGGCCATTTAACACAGTGGTGAACATGCCCTTTCCCAACTACTTTGGCACGTGTTGCAGCCATGAATTTCTAAAGTTAATGATTATTTGCACAAAAAAAAAAAGTTTATCAGTTAGAACATCAAATATCTTGTCTTTGTAGTGCATTCAACTGAATATGGGTTGAAAATGATTTGCAAATCATTGTATTCCGTTTATATTTACATCTAACACAATTTCCCAACCCATATGGAAACGGGGTTTGTATATATATTTAATAATTGGTGCCTGTTTTGTGCTGCATTATTGAAAAATTGTTTAATAAAACTCTCAAATATTCTGCTAGAGATGCCTCTGGAGTGAACTTGTTTGAAAGTACTATTTCGTTATTTACACATTCAATACATCATATACAGCCAACTTATTGATGTACATACATATATCTAGCTCAGGGGTCGGGAACCTTTTTTGGCTGAGAGAACCATGACAGCCAAATATTTTAAAATGTATTTCCGTAAGAGCCATATAATATTTTTTAACACTGAATACAACTAAATGCGTGCATTTTTAAGTAAGACCACCATTTTTAGAGTATAATAAGTCTCTTATTCTTAACATTGTTATTCTGAAGCTAATCAATAATAAATTAAATACTTCTTACCATTAATGCGACTTCTTGAACAGGTGCGATAGAAAACGGATAGATGGATTAAAATACATGTTTTATGTTTTGAACGTTATTTTTAACACTGTGATTACCAGCGGAATTATTCATTACTTATCGTGTTAAGCAATGTCAGCTAAGATTTATCTGAGAGCCAGATGCAGTCAACAAAAGAGCCACATATGGCTCGAGAGCCATAGGTTCCCTACCCCTGATCTAGCACATTATACGTATACAGTACGTCCACAATGGATATCTTCCAGTTGCAATGTATGTATCATGAAGAAGCTGTGTAAAATGTAAAATGCAGTGTAAGTCGAAGCTTCTCCAACAAATTTATAATTGAGCCATTCCTATGAATCGGTGTCCTTTGCGTTAAAGTTATAGATCAGGGGTGCCCAAACTACGACCAGCGGGACGTCTCAAGTTTTTTTTTTTATTTGTCCTTTCTAATCTATTTTCTACCGATCGTTACTCTCAGGGTCCGCTCAGGCCATCAATCAATCAATCAATGTTTATTTATATAGCCCTAAATCACAAGTGTCTCAAAGGGCTGCACAAGCCACAACGACATTCTCGGTACAGAGCCCACATAAGGGCAAGGAAAAACTCACCCCAGTGGGACGTCGATGTGAATGACTATGAGAAACCTTGGAGAGGACCGCATATGTGGGTAACCCTCCCCCCCACACTCTCATAGGCTGGACACAGTGTGTTGGCAAGCCTATGAGATGCGATGCAAGTGTAAGCCACTGTGACACTATTGTTCTTTTATTTTTTTTATTTTTTATAAATGCCTAATGATAATGTCAATGAGGGATTTTTAATCACTGCTATGTTGAAATTGTTACTAATATTGATACTAGGGATGTCCGATAATGGCTTTTTGCCGATATCCGATATTCTGATATTGTCCAACTCTTTAATTACCGATACCGATATCAACCGATATATACAGTCGTGGAATCAACACATTATTATGCCTAATTTGGACAACCAGTTATGGTGAAGATAAGGTACTTTTAATTTTTTTTTTATAAAATAAGATAAATAAATTTAAAAAAAATTCTTGAATAAAAAATAAAGTAAAACCATATAAAAACAGTTACATAGAAACTAGTAATGAATGAAAATGAGTAAAATTAACTGTTAAAGGTTAGTACTATTAGTGGACCAGCAGCACGCACAATCATGTGTGCTTACGGACTGTATCCCTTGCAGACTGTATTGATATATATTGATATATAATGTAGGAACCAGAATATTAATAACAGAAAGAAACAACCCTTTTGTGTGAATGAGTGTAAATGGGGGAGGGAGGTTTTTTGGGTTGGTGCACTAATTGTAAGTGTATCTTGAGTTTTTTTTTTATGTAGATTTAGTTAAAAAACAAAAAACAAACAAAAAAAAACCCGATACCGATAATAAAAAAAACGATACCGATAATTTCCGATATTACATTTTAACGCATTTATCGGACATCTCTAATTGATACAGTTGTTGATAATATTAATTTTTGTTTCACTACTTTTGGATTGTTCTGTGTCGTGTTTGTGTCTCCTCTCAATTGCTCTGTTTATTGCTGTTTGTTGCTGGGTCGGGTTTGGTTTTGGAATTGGATTGCATTGTTATGGTATTCCTGTGTATTGTTTTGTTGGATTGATTAATAAAAAATAAAAAAAATAAAAAAATAAAAATATTTTTTTTAAATGAGAATCGATACTGAATCATACGTATATATATATATATATATATATATATATATATATATATATATATATATATATATATATATATATATATACATACACACACACACACACAGACAGGCCCCCGGCCACATTTTTTTACCCAATGCGGCCCCCGAGTCAAAAAGTTTGGGGACCCCTGGTATAGATGCTCAATAAAATTACCTGTAAAAATACTTTTTTTTTTATCAAGCTACATGTCCCGTCCTTGATTTAGATGCATATTTAATAAACACAATTTACAAAATTAATATAAACCACCTTGAAAACCGGAAAATGTGCATTTGTTTCCTTTCTCCGTGCTTCCTAAAATTAAACTTTAGCATGAAATATAATCAAATAAACCCTTAAGAAATGTGTTTTTTTTTTTTTTTTACATATTTATAACACTCCTTATCCCAACTAGTGTTGTGTGATATAGACAATGTACGATACAAATGATATCAATTTGGCCAATGATTGAGCTTTTAATACTATCGTTATATTGTGATAATGCATGTTGAAGACACATTTTCGCTGTGTGACAGAGACAAGTGAAGAAATGCGTCCTCAATGCAATGTAACATTTTTGCTCGCGGCTAAGGCAAAGCTAAATCAGCAATCCTCGCCTCCATGTGGGAAAATAAACTATGTTTCTTAGAAGTATCATCCCTGGAGCACAAGGAAAATCTAAACATGACATGAATGACTGTAATGTATTTACTATCAACATGCTATTTGCATAAATACCATGTTGCTATATTTCATGATTTTCTAAAAACTCACTCCTGTTACTTTCAGCTTTGTTACTTAAATGAGTCATATCCAGCTTAGGAATCTTGAACACAAATTAAATAATGTTACCTTTATAGGCCCAATACACATTTTGAGGAGTTCAATACATGTACCATCAGATTCAGGGTTGGAAAAATGACAAATGTAAGTTTATTTTGAAGGTTACAACATGCAAATGGCACCGATTCGGTAGAATGACCCAGATGTAGTTTTGGCACTTGGGATAATGAGAGTTGTAAAAGTTAAGACTTTGTGGGTCCTCAAAGCGTGACCACGTTCTCACACTGAGCTTGCGACAAAAAGCCATTTTCACGCAGAGAGGCTCTGCACTATGATGGGTGAGGGCATAACCCACACTGGCAGGAGACTGTGTGCCCGAGTGCTGGACTCGCCGATATTTAACAGGTGGAGAAGTTATGTTGCTGTGGAATGTGATATTTTAAAATAAAAGTATGAAGAGCAATAGTAAAAAAAATATTATATATATATACATATATATACGGTCATGGTCAAAAGTTTAAATACACTTGTAAAGAACATAATATCATGGCTGTCTTGAGTTTCCAATAATTTCCACAACTCTTATTTTTTTGTGATAGAGTGATTGGAGCACATACTTGTTGGTCACATAACTTTCCTCCAGAAGGTCTTATGTTTGTCCTTGTGATGTCAGATGAAACCAAAATTGAGCTGTTTGGCCACAGTACCCAGCAATATGTTTGGAGGAGAAAAGGTGAGGCCTTTAATCTCAGGAACACCCTACCTACCGTCAAGCATGGTGGTGGTAGTATTATGCTCTGGGCCTGTTTTACTCCCAATGGAACTGGTGCTTTACAGAGAGTAAATGGGACAATGAAAAATGAGGATTACCTCCAAATTCTTCAGAACAACCTAAAATCATCAGCTCGGAGGTTGGGTCTTGGGCGCAGTTGGGTGTTCCAACAGGACAATGACCCCAAACACATGTCAAAAGTGGTAAAGGAATGGCTAAATCAGGCTAAAATCAAGGTTTTGGAATGGCCTTCCCAAAGTCCTGATTTAAACGTGTGAACAATGCTGAAGAAACAAGTCCATGTCAGAAAACCAACAAATTTAGCTGAACTGCACCAATTTTGTGAGTGGTCAAAAATTCAACCAGAAGCTTGCCAGAAGCTTGTGGATGGCTACCAAAAGTGCCTTATTGCAGTGAAACTTGCCAAGGGACATGTAAGCAAATATTAACATTGCTGTATGTATACTTTTGACCCAGCAGATTTGGTCACATTTTCAGTAGACCCATAATAATTTCATAAAAGAACCAAAATTCATGAATGTTTATTGTGACCAACAAGTGTGTGCTCCAATCACACTATCACAAAAATATAAGAGTTGTATAAATTATTGGAAACTAAAGACAGCCATGACATTATGGCATTATTACAAGTGTATGTAAACTTTTGACCACGACTGTATATAAATGAATGAAAGTTTATTTATATAGCCCTTAATCACAAATGTCTCAAAGGGGTGAAAAGCAACAACGACATCCTCGGCTCAGATCCCACATCAGGGCAAGAAAAAACTCAACCCAATGGGAACAATGAGAAACCTTGGAAGGGACTGCAGGTGTATTTTTGGGCTCTGGGAATCACTAATAAGCCGGAGTTCTTTGAACGCAGATTTCTTGCCGGGACATATGGTACAATACAATCGGCAAGATAGGCTGGAGCTAGACCGTGTAGTATTTAATACGTAAGTACTAGTAAAACCTTAAAGTCACACAGTAAGTGCAGAGGAAGCCAGTGCAGGTGAGCCAGTATAGGCGTAATATGATCAAACTTTCTTGTTCTTGTCAAAAGTCTAGCAGCCGCATTTTGTACCAATTGTAATCTTTTAATGCTAGACATAGGGAGACCCGAAAATAATACGTTACAGTAATCGAGACGAGACGTAACGAACGCATGAATAATGATCTCAGCGTCGCTGGTGGACAAAATGGAACTAATTTTAGCGATATTCCGGAGATGAAAGAAAGCTGTTTTAGTAACACTCTTAATGTGTGATTCAAACGAGAGAGTTGGTTCGAAAATAATACCCAGATTCTTTACCGAGTCGCTTTGTGTAATTGTTTTGTTGTCAAATGTTAAGGTGGAATTATTAAATAGGTGTCGGTGTCTTGCAGGACTGATAATCAACAACTTTGTTTTCTTAGCGTGAAGATGCAAAAAGTTGCTGGACATCCTTTGTTTGATTTCATTGAAACACGCCTCCAGGTGACTACAATCTGGCGTTTTGGTCAGCTTTAGGGGCATGTAGAGTTGGGTGTCATCAGCATAACAATGAAAGCTAACACCATATTTGTGAATGATGTCACCTAGCGGCAGCATATATAGTAGATGCTGAAGAGTGCAAAGCCAAGAACGAAACCCTGTGGAACTCTGTACGTTACTTTACCTTACCTTAATATATATATATACAGTATGTATGTTGGGTTGTCCCGATACCAATAATACTGTTCCAAAAATATCGATATTTTTCAAAATAAAGAGTATACATTAAACATATGTTTCTTATTGCACTCAACGAACAATTTTAGATGGTTCAAAATTAAAAGGCATTAAACACATTGGGCTTTGTGGTTATATAATATTGAACATTTACAATTTTCAATTTTACATATAGTCTGCCATAATCAAGTATTAAGTTAGAATTAGAATATAATAAACAACTGTATTGACATTATATTAAATGCTACATGATTTATGGTCTGTGCTTTAAGAAAAATACAATTATTTGTCAATACTAAAAACAAAACTATAGATAAAAGTACGCAGATAAGCGCAGGCAAAACACACATTGTTAAAGATAAAACACAAATTGTTGGAATTTGTTACAAAATTCAGTCATTAGTCATTAGTTGACACTAGTTGGGAGGTTTTAACTCTGCTAATATTTGGCATTAAGCCAAGCAGCCGTGTGCGCGTCCACGTATCTACATGTGCACAGCAGGGGAGCTACTTAACGTATGCGAGTAGCGTGTGTGTGTTTGTGAGAATGGCAATGTGTTGGCTGAGTGACGTCAGTGAGTGAGTGGGTGAGTAAAGAGAAAGAAAGGTAGCACGTGCACTGCGCAGTAGAGTGATGAACGGGTCCGGTTGTGTCCTGCAACGCTAATAATGAAGCGATTGTCACAAATCTGCGGCCTCATCAGTCTGACCCATTGCCGGGTAAAGTGAAGGGTGTTACCACCGATAAAAACATCTTGCCTGTAAGGAACGTCTGCCATGTGCTCCTCGACTACAGTCTGCATGGGAGCCGAACAGCTGGAAAGGTGTAACAACTATATTCATACATTAGGGCCAAATTTAGTGTTGCCAATCAACCTATCCATGTGCATGTTTTTATATATATATATATATATACATACAGTATATATATACATGTATACACAGTATATATATATATATATATATATATATATATATATATATATATATATATCCATCCATCCATTCCTACCGCTTATACCTATACTGTATATTACACAGTATATTAGGGATGTGCCGATTAGTGTTTTATGCTGCAGATTCCGATATCAATTATCCATGAGTGAGATCAGCCAATACCGATACACCAACTCTACTAAATAATCAAGAGTTTCAAGTTGCAATTACTGGCTAAGTGTGAATTTATTTTGTTTACCGGAGAGCATTTGACATTATATATATACACACACACATATATATATATATATATATATATATATATATATATATATATATACACGTATATATGACCCCCAGTTTGACATTTTGACATGCATTAAGCTACAGACCCCCATATAACGGCATGTATAGCAACGGACCCTCATGTACATCAGTGAAGTGTGTTTAACATAAACAGTGGGATTTCTAATAATTAGAAAGGTTTGTGTCATGTTTGTCCTCCTACAGAAAATATATTAAAACAAAAAATATATTATTTTCCTCATCTTTTTTCATTTTCATATAATTTTGAAAAAGCTCCATCGAGCCACTAGGGCGGTGCTAAAGAGGCGCTTGCGGCTCGAAAGCCGCGCTTTGCCGACCCCCAGAGGCCTACTACTGTTGTTTTGTCCGCCTATTGTTTGCAATATTATTTCAAAGACTTTCAAAATATGCACTTAATTCTTCCTGTATGACATTCTGACTACCAAATTGGATTTGTAGCAAAATATTGGGGTATTTTCTTAAGCAATTTGTATTTTTGTAATCAAATAATAAAAAAATCACTTGACAACCCTAATATAGATACATTCAGCTTTGGTGGTAGGTTGTGTGACATCTCATGCGTATATACAGTTCCCATACTTGCCAACCCTCCCGAATTTTCTGGGAGACTCCCGAAATTCAGCGCCTCACCCGAAAACCTCCCGAGACAAATATTCTCCCGAAAATCTCCCGATTTTCAGCCGGAGCTGGAGGCCACGCCCCCTCCAGCTCCATGCGGACTTGAGTGAGGACAGCCTTTTTTTCACGACGGGAGGACAACAGGATGACAAGAACTAAATCATCCAGACTAGAGATAAATTGTATTATTATGTTTATCTTACCTAAAAATAAATATATTTATTAATTTAAAAAAAAAAAACCTAAATAAATTTTTACTATATTTTGCTAAAAACATCAATAATAATTGTATTTTTATTTGTATTTTTTCTGACTCCTTATTACATCCAGCCATATAATTATACCGGTACATTAAAATAAACATGTTTGAAATAATTAATTTTAAATTATCATAATAATTCATTTAAAATGACCATATTTAATTATGCCTCGGGATCCCCCGGGAAGAGCTGGACGAAGTGGCTGGGGAGAGGGAAGTCTGGGCTTCTCTGCTTAGGCTGCTGCCCCCGCGACCCGACCTCAGATAAGCGGAAGAAGATGGATGGATGGATGGATTTAATTATTAAAATAATTGCTTGTTTATCAACAACTTTAGCATTTTATTAAACGCCAAGTAAAGTTATATTCATGTTATATTTATGCAATTTTGAAGTATCAATTATCTAAACACAGTTTTGTTTGCATATTTTCAGGATATATATATATATATATATATATATATATATATATATATATATATATATATATATATATCCATCCATCCATCTTCTTCCGCTTATCCGAGGTCGGGTCGCGGGGGCAGCAGCCTAAGCAGGGAAGCCCAGACTTCCCTCTCCCCAGCCACTTCGTCCAGCTCCTCCCGGGGGATCCCGAGGCGTTCCCAGGCCAGCCGGGAGACATAGTCTTCCCAACGTGTCCTGGGTCTTCCCCGTGGCCTCCTACCGGTCGGACGTGCCCTAAACACCTCCCGAGGGAGGCGATCGGGTGGCATCCTGACCAGATGCCCGAACCACCTCATCTGGCTCCTCTCGATGTGGAGGAGCAGCGGCTTTACTTTGAGCTCCCCCCGGATGACAGAGCTTCTCACCCTATCTCTAAGGGTGAGCCCTGCCACCCGGCGGAGGAAACTCATTTCGGCCGCTTGTACCCGTGATCTTGTCCTTTCGGTCATAACCCAAAGCTCATGACCATAGGTGAGGATGGGAACGTAGATCGACCGGTAAATTGAGAGCTTTGCCTTCCGGCTCAGCTCCTTCTTCACCACAACGGATCGATACAGCGTCCGCATTACTGAAGACGCCCCACCGATCCGCCTGTCGATCTCACGATCCACTCTTCCCTCACTCGTGAACAAGACTCCGAGGTACTTGAACTCCTCCACTTGGGGCAGGGTCTCCTCCCCAACCCGAAGATGGCATTCCACCCTTTTCCAGGCGAGAACCATGGACTCGGACTTGGAGGTGCTGATTCTCATATATATATATATATATATATATATATATATATATATATATATATATATATATATATATATGTATGAAATACTTGACTTGGTGAATTCTAGCTGTCAATATACTCCTCCCCTCTTAACCCCCCCCACCCCCACCCCTCCCGAAATCGGAGGTCTCAAGGTTGGCAAGTATGACAGTTCCACAGCATTTCAGTTCCTAAAATAGTGCACATTTTCCGAGCATTGGTATTTCAAGGTTCCACTGTATTGCTATTTACGTCTAATATGAAATGTCCATGTCACGTTTATACTCAACACTCAGGCTAAAAGCCCCTTTCAAGGCCGATGATAGCATCTACAAACTGCATCAGTATTGCTCTGTCGAAGGCAATTTTATGATAATGAAATGTAAAACAGACACATCTGCTCCCGTAAAAGGCCGGTTAACTGATTCAAGCGGAGTCACGGTGGCAGCAAAGCCTGTCACTTTAATCACAGTCATACAAACCAGTGAATGCCAGCTGCTTCCGCTCGGCGCAGTCATGACGACCCGACGTCCACTTTGTACTGGGATGACACTTTCCAAAAATAATAGCTCCCAAAACCCACTTGTCTTCCTAAAGTGTCAACTCTTTTTTTCCCCTTAATCAAATCATTGGCTTGTTCAGAGACACCAATAAAAAAAAAAGGGGGGGGGGGGACAAGTTTTTGATATGATTTATCATGGCGGTGAGCGCGTGCTTGATAAATTCGAGGGTCTAAAGTGAAGCTTGAGGCCAGTATCTTTCATGAAGGCGTTTCCAGCAATGAATTAGTTCTTGACATCAATTGTGGAAGACGTCTGGGTGTTTTTGTTCTAACGGCTTGTAGAGCGAGATAGTGGCTGTGGACTGAGGCGGCCATTGACAATTTAAGATGGAAGATTGCATGGAATGCAGTGGACACTCGTTTCATTCTTCCGAGTGTGCTTGTGTGAAGGTTTCAATGCAAAAGATGATCAGATCAATATAACTCATTAAATGCTTTTATAAGTCAAAGTCAAGTTGCACCAATCAATGTATGTGATCGACTTTGTTGTTATTTGCACATGAATACATGAGCATCAATCAGTTGAAAGCATTGCTGTGCTCACAAACTGACTGCTTTAATTGTTTCAAATGTTTGATTTCACTCCAATTAATCAAACAATAGACTCTTTCCACTTAGGCTATGTCTACATTAAGCCGGATAACTCCTTAAACTAATAATTATTTAGCCTAAGCCCCGTTTCAGCCACACTAAACTATCATTTAAGGTTCCCCTCCTCGGACAATTTCTTCACACGGGTAAGTGCACCGTGTATTTCTTGAATCTACGGCTCTTAGCTTTGTATGGACTCATTGATCGTTTACAAACTGAGTTCGGAAAGGAAGTGACACCAGAAAGACCGCGCCCCACACAGGAAGCGACGTCAGAAAGAACGCGACACAGGTTTCGTAACTCGGAGCTAACCGCTGGAAATATGGAGGCGTCATCCAGACATTCCTGTGTTTCTCAATCCTCTACTCTACATGTACAGACACTCGTGGTAATCACACATGAATACCTTAAAAGAGAAAGATATTGCAGCTATTTGGGATACACCTCAGACAGCAAGAGAACTTTCCAATGTCCAGGTCAGCTGTGATTCTACTTACCGAAAAACTTTGTCCATTTGTCGAAGGAGAGTCAACGAGAATGCGGGCTCTCGTGGATGTGATAAAAAAAAGGTAGCGTGTGCTTTGTATTACCTGGCAGTCGAGTGAAGACTACGGAAAACGGCGAATGCTTTTGGACTGGCAATGCAGACTGTATCAGTTATTGTCCGCCATGTATGTCGCGGACTCAACATCTAAGTCCAGAGTATATAAAGCCACCAAAAAACGAATGGAAAATGAAGGTGAAGGAGTGAGGACTGTCCTGGCCAGATATCTAGATCCCTAGACTGATTGATGTAAAATGTTCTTCGTCACATTGTGTACTTTCATGTCCAATAAAGATTTGATTAATTTATGATGTCACAGGTGTGATTCACTACAATAGGGCCCCACAGCACACTGCATTCCAGTTAATTAAAATACCACAACACTGGATATTGTTCAGATAAGTTAAATTCAAGAACTTGCACACAAAGCAACACTGGAGGTGACGATGACGTGCAACAATTTTCCCCACACCTGTTTTCTGTTGGTAATTAGGATTATTTAAGTTGAACTTCAAACACCATTCTTGGTCGGGGCATTGTTGAGTATGTTCTCTGTTTGGTGATGTCAAGTAGAGATGTACTTTGTGGACGACGTCTGCGCCACACTCATCGTAAGCGTTTTGCTGTTTTTGGCTTCTTCCAGCATTCCGTTTTGTTTTCTCTGTACTGTGTCCAGTTCAGTTTTGGCCCTGCATAGCTTCCCCTATGCTGTCAGAGAACATCCCTATTCTATTGTATGAGTAGGATTTGGAAATCGAGACAACCTTCGCCGTCTCACACGACACGCCGCTGACAGACCAAAACTTTGATGTTTCATTGAGAATATAGAACATTATACATGGCGCTCAAAAATATGTGAAAATGTTTTAGTATGACTTTGGAAAGCCCCGAAACCGCACAACTTGATGGCTTGTCGGAGCACTATGGCTACCGTAGTCAGACGTACTGTGCTTCAACATACGGCATTATTATGGTGTGTGTATAAGGACCCCGAAATTGCCCCTATTAGTAGACACTATCTGACATTTTGTTTCGCCTTATAATGCAAAGCCAACTTTTCTTACCTATTGGTACCTGCTGTTGTTTATTTGGGATCTGCATAAGTCCCGAAATTTAGTGCTCGTCCGCCATTGTAGTCCTCTTGTTGTGGGGCATTCATCCTTCGCTGTTACCATTTCTAATACAACGTAGTGTATAGTTCTATCTTTGTCTGTCAGGAGACTTACTATGGAAGCGCTAAAAAAATACCGGTCCAACCAAGATGATGGGCAGAAGACGCTGTCGAAGTGGAACCACGTGAATAAGACCGCCCACAAAACTATGCATTTTGAAGATGGCCTGTAAAATAATCCATGCAACATATTGACCAAAGAACCACCATTACATGTTATGTAGACCACTAAGAAGTGCTTTAAATGTAGAAAAAAAAAATCATAATTTGAGCCTTTTAATGCGCCTTATAATCTGGTGCGCTTTATGTATAGAAATAGATCCAAATTAGGGCTGCAACAACTAATCGATTAAATCGATTAAAATCGATTATAAAAATAGTTGGCGACTAATTTAGTCATCGATTCGTTGGATCTATGCTATGCGCATGCGCAGAGGCTACGTTTTTTTTTCTTTTTTTTTCAAACCTTTATTTATAAACTGCAACATTTACAAACAGCTGAGAAACAATAATCAAAATAATAGGGGTGTAACGGTACGTGTATTTGTATCGGAACCGTTTCGGTACGGGGGTTTCGTTTCGGTGCGGAAGTGTACCGAACGAGTTTCCACACGGACATATTAAGTAGCGTACTGCACGTTGTGTAAACAATACTCAAAATGCCGGACATTTGAGGCATTTAAGAAACTCCGCCCTGACAGCTCCGCAAAAGAGGACATGTCCGGTGAAAAGAGGACGTATGGTCAGTCTATCGCAGCCCGTTAGCTGCTAGCATGCTAGCAAAAGAGCACATGTCCAGTGAAACCGATCGCTGCTAGCATGCTAGCAGCTAACGGGCTGCGATAGACTGACCATACGTCCTCTTTTCACCGGACATGTCCTCTTTTGCGGGGCTGTCCGGGTGGTGTTTCTTAAATGCCTCAAATGTCCGGCATTTTGAGTTAGGGTTGGGTGTATTTTCAATGTACGTTCAGGGTTAAGAAGGTTAAAAACACAACAAATTGTGCGTGCAGCAGCATTCGTGAGGGAGGGGCAGAGACAGAGAGAGCGAGAGAGTTGTGATTAACGCGCATGCGTCGTCAGGCTCTGCTTTTTATCCATAGATTTATCACATTTAATTTTTTATTATCTATAGCAGGGGTGTCAGAAGTGTGCATTTTTGTAACATTTTCCTTGTTTTATTTGGCAAGTTGAAAGAACATAGCGCAAGTATGCTGTTTTTTTTCCAATAAAATACTGGAAAGGATAGAAATGTGGTTTGTCTCCTTTATCCCATTATTAATCGATTAATCGAAGTAATAATCGACCGATTAATCGATTATCAAATTAATCGTTAGTTGCAGCCAGTGTTGGGTTAGTTACTGAAAACCAGTAACTAGTTACAGTTACTAGTTACTTTATTTCAAAAGTAACTCAGTTACTAACTCAGTTACTTACACCAAAAAGTAATGCGTTACTGTGAAAAGTAACTATTTAGTTACTTCTTTTTTTGCCCTTTTTTTTAAGGCTCCCATTAATGCCCTTTTAGCCTTCATTTCAGTACTGTTATTGCACTGGAGAATAATACAATGTGTTGATCAACTTGACATGCATTTGGATCACTGAACTCTGCTAAGCAATGTGGTCTACATACAACACACAAACAATGTGGTCTACATACAACACACAAACAATGTGGTCTACATACAACACACAAACAATGTGGTCTACATACAACACACAAAGACAAAGATATGTTTCAAAGGGCCAATTTATTTCAGGCCAAAACAAATTGACAAAACTATTTTAAATAGCTGCAACATAATGGCACTTTAACTTTAACTTTAAGTAGATAGGATCTTTGATCCTAGACACAACTTACATTTAACTAAAATGTTCTTTTCTTTGTGCTCGACAAAAGAAAACTAGTGAGAATGTTAAGACAGTCGACTTCTGGCTTCACCATGATGTCATGTTAGTTGTTATGAGAGTAGCGTATGTGTGTGTGTGTGTGTGTGGCCCTTTAAGATATGACAGCATGTGAGGTGAGTGACGTCAGTGAGTGAGTGGGCGAGAGAAGTGAGGGAGCGGCAACAGTGAGTGCGTGCAGGTGCTCTAGCTTGGTGGATTGCTGCGTCCAATAAAGTCACAAAGTTGCAACAAACCGCCGGTCTCGTCATTCACCCTCAGCTGTAAAGACCCACTTCCGGGTAAAGTGAAGGTTGTTAGCCCCGAAGTACATAGGCCCTGGAGGAACGTCTCCCCTGCGCCCCTCAACTACGGTCTGGGAGCCCCCAACCCCACCCCCGCCCCCACCCACACAAAGCACGCCTCTTCTTTTCCACCGCAGCGCTGCAATAAAACACACTCAGATCTTCTGTTTCTAGCCGATACTACATAAAAAATAACGTAAAATAACGCATCATGTAGTAACGGTAACTGAGTTACTGAATATAAAAAATAACGCGTTAGATTACTTGTTTCCGCTGAAACTAACGGCGTTACTTTGTAACGCGTTAGTCCCAACACTGGTTGCAGCCCTAATTCAAATAGGCCCGTTCATCTACAGTGCGCCCTATAATCCGGTGCATCCTATAGTTAGAAAAAATAGGTAATATGGGTTTATACATGATTAATGCAATATTTTTTGGAATTAATCTCATGGGTTGACTCATTAACTTTAACAATCTTATGCTTAATAGACAAATTCAGTCCACAATGGTGTCCACACTGCGCATAACAACAGGCTGACTGGCGGTTATGCAGCATTCAGATTCCGTCTGTAAAACGGGCTTATTTTGGTCCGATTCGGAGCGAGGTCGTTTCAGATGAGAGGATATCATTTATACAGCCAACAAAGCAATAAGTCACCTCCTTACCCTCACCCTCAAACGCTAAGTCTGTCCGCTTCATGGCGCAGTCGGAGCAGAGCGGCTGCAGGCCAGGATTGTCCTGTCAGCAGTGCACTGAATGCCTGATTCAGCTGTTGGTGTCACCGCAGTCGTGTCCAGGATGGATGTGTGGGACGTATCGCCGCTGCACGCTGCTGAGCTCTGTGGCCTTTTGCTCTCTCGTTCCAAACACTTAAGTTCAAACATCATGACTTTCAGTGTAAAAAAACAGGATTATTACTTCATGTCATGTAAGAAAAAACCGCAACCACTGACTTTTTGTGCTCACTCATACATTCTCCAGAATGTTCCTTGTAAAAAAACATCCATTTACTTTTCTGATAATCCTGTTCAGGGTCTTGGAAAGTTAGATCTTTTCCTTGATGACTTATTTTTTTATCAAAGCATGTCTAAATCTATCCAATACAGGAGCTGTAAGAACAATGAAAGGGTTATGGAAAATGAAACAACGCAAGTCGAATGTGTTGGGACCCTTTACAATAGAACAGTAATATGGTCTGAAGAAAAAATACTATGGAACTTGATGGAACCTAATCCTATGTTGATACCAGCAGAAATATGAAGTATAAGTTTTGGATTATATATCGGCTGGCATCTAAAATCTCCATTGTACAGAAAGCACTGCTATACAAGCGGCCCTGAAGCTTGTTTACTTGTGCAAAGCCAGTTAACATTTAAATATGCTCCAAAAACCACACAAGGTTACTCTTTTCTTGTATTTTTCACACGTAGTTTAAAAAAGGTAAACGTGATAGGCTTTTTTTAGGCTACTAGGAGCTGGCAGCCACACAATAGCACACAAGCTAGAATGATGTAATATGTGTCCTTAATTGAACAATATGGCAGTCTAAAACACATTTTTCAATATGAACAAGTATCAAATAGTTATAGTTGAATATTTCGTACACATACAAAGTATCCAAAGCAGAAGAATATTCAAAAGTATCCAGTAATAAACGTGTCCGCATTATCCAACTTACTGCATCGTGAGCTTAACTTAATGAATTTTGAGACCACTTGGCGTCGCCAAAAACAAATAGCCACTTTACTTATGCTTAAAGACAGCATAAATAGATTTGTGTTGCTCATACCTATCATTGATTATGGTTATGGTGTTGTCAGTTTATTTTGTACATGCATACAATTACAATGTAATACACCACATACACTATATTGCCAAAAGTATTTGGCCACCTGCCTTGACTCACATATGAAGGGGCCCGCTCCAAACTGTTCCCACAAGGTTGGGAGCATGGAATTGTCCAAAATGTTTTGGTATCCTGGAGCATTCAAAAATCCTTTCACTGGAACTAAGGGGCCAAGCCCAACTCCTGAAAAACAACCCCGCACCATAATTCCTCCTCCACCAATTTTCACACTCGGCACAGTGCAGTCCGAAATGTAGCGTTCTCCTGGCAAACTCCAAACCCAGACTCGTCTATCAGATTGCCAGATGGAAAAGAGTGATTCATCACTCCAGAGAAGGCGTTTCCAATGCTCTAGAGCAGTGTTTTTCAACCTTTTTTGAGCCAAAGCACATTTTTTGCGTTGAAAAAATGCTGAGGCACACCGACAGCAGAAATCATTCAATAACTAAACTCAGTTAACAGTAAAGAGTCGTCTTAATTGTTGGATATGACTTTAAACCATAACCAACCATGCATCACTATAGTAGGTGTACTGTATCAATATAGGTCGTGTCTCAAAGTAGATGTACTGTATCAATATAGGTCTTGTCTCAAAGTAGGTGTACTGTCACCACCTGCCACATCACACCCTGACTTATTTTGAGTTTTTTGCTGTTTTCCTGTCTGTAGTGTTTTAGTTCTTGTCTTGCGCTCCTATTTTGGTGATTTTTTCTCTTTTTTGGTATTTTCCTGTAGCAGTTTCATGTCTTCCTTTGAGCGATATTTCCGGCATCTATTTTGTTTTAGCAATCAAGAATATTTCAGTTGTTTTTATCCTCCTTTGCGGGGACATTGTTGATTGTCATGTCATGTTCGGACATACATTGTCTTTGCTCCACAGTAAGTCTTTGCTGTCGTCCAGCATTCTGTTTTTGTTTAC